>NC_138861.1:60495054-60733521 GCF_965194805.1 Balaenoptera borealis | reverse complement strand
ATTTGGATTTGAAAATATTAGTATTTCTTGCAGATGTGTATAGTGTATGGTAACAGTGGAACATTAGATATGAGTTAAGATTTTTCTGGAGCCTTTGGTTGTTCAATGTATCTCCCAACTAGGTGGTAAACACCATAAGAGTATGCAGGACCTTGTTTCTTCCAACTGTACAGTTTGTAAATCTCCCCAAGCCTGGCTGATGCAGTGTCAGCCTGGAGGAAAAGGTGACTTTTATATTTCTTCTGCTCAAAGGGGGAACATTTTGAACTTCATCTGTTCAGAGGTGTCTTTTTGTAATCCCTCTGGCCTGAAAGGAGCATATTTTTGTACCTCGCACCAAGGTGCTGTAAGTGTTGCCATGGCCCTGAAGATGTGGATTGTGTCTTAATTTGGTACCCCCTACAGTGTCTGCTAGTGAGCCCAGTTACCGGGCTTGAAGAAGGGTAGTCATTCTTGAGTTTTCCTTATCCTTTGCCCCTGTAACAACTTACTAAAAAATCCTGTTGATTTTTGTCTCCAATATCTTTTGCATTCATGTTTTCCTTTGCACTTCCATTACTCCTACCAAAATTCATGTCCTGCTGATTTCTCAATAGGATAATTGCAAAAGTCTCCTAATGGGCTTCTTGCCTTTTTCCACCTCATCCATTCATTCTTCCATCCATCTATTTGACAAACAGTCCTCGTCACTTTCTATTTGTCAGGCACTGTGGGAGATCCCAGCATATCAGACATACCACTACCTGCCTGGTATTTCTTAGCATATAGAAATGATGATATTACTGTTCTATATAAACATTTTCAGTGGCTCTTCATGGCTTCCAGTTGGAGCCCAAACTCCTCAGCTTTATATGAAAGATCTACATAATTTGGACCCAGTTTCTTTCTATCTTAGGTTCCATTAGTCTTCTTTATGACCCACTTTTTCATCAAAGTGGATTAATTGACTTTCCCCCAAGACATCCCAGGATTTCTTACCTTTGTGCTTTTACTCACACCATTCTCTCCACATAGAAATATGAGTTTCCTTATTTCTCAGCTAGCTGAAATCTTGTACATTTTTTTCAGACTCAACTCATATGCACCTCCTCCTATACTCCTTTTCTGGTTCCTCACCCAGAGATCATAAAGCATTCCTGTCATATACTTACCCACATTACTTTAGAATGTCATATAGATTCTACAGTGGATTATAGTCATGTTCATGAGTCACCTGCACTATGAAAGTACTTAGGAACCCAAGGTCCAGGGGGAGATGTTTTAGTCATCATTGATTGCCTCACAGTATCCAGCACAATGCTTTGCAAAAGTAAGGACTGCATGAAAATAGTCTATGTGAACAAATATAAATGTGCTCTGATAAGTGTATGCTCACTGGGAGGGAATCAATGATTTTAGACTAGTTCAGAGAACACTTAAATATCTGTGTCTGACTAACACTACAATCTGTACTACCACCAGCAAGCTCTGGTATCTCTTGTTGGGCACAGTTGTAGCATTATATCACTTAACAATGAACACACATACTACTTTTCTAGTCATATGTGACACTTAGTGGGGAAATGGTGCTTGTATTTGACATTTGTGGCTGGGGAGCCATCAGTAGTAAATCTAAAGTCTGGTCAGTGTGAGATTAATTCAAGTCAATTCAACTTAATGAATATTTTTTGAGCACGTAATCAACTGTGATTAAGATCTAATATTTGGTTCATATGATGTCTCTTCTTCATGTTAAATATGCCAAAATTATTTTCTACCATCAGTTATCTATTTTATACTTTATAAATTTATCACATACAGTTTTTTATTGGGAAAATGTTAAAATACCAGGATATATAATAACCTAAATATCTTTGCTTTTCAGATGATGTCAGTATCACCCAGAAATTTATAGAGGATAATATTGGATATATGTGAGTTTCTCTAAACTCATTTTGATGATGATGGTGTTTACTATAAGCTTATCTGGTACCTTCCAGAAATGTTAATTCTTCTCAAAAGTTATGTAATTAAATATAAACCATATCAAAAAATAAATACAGTGTTAATCATAAAATTCAGATGAGGCAATTGAATTGTCAAGAAGTTGTAAAACTTATAGCCTTCACACTTTGATAATTTCCTGAGGTTAGTCTGCAAGTGGGTGTTCCTATGAGTTTTTGGTTGGACATAAATCGAAATTCTGCAGGTCATCATTGTGTACTCTGTGTGGACTGTTGCAGCACCATCATTGCATTTGCTCAATATATTCAGGAGGCATCCTTTGAAGAAGTAGAAATGTTGGTAAAAGCCATGACAGAATACAGAGATAAATGCTTGGCTGACATGACACTCCCAGAGTGTTCAAAAGTAGCTGTAAGTAAATTGTTTGCATTTCCTAAACAAACAAGCTTATTTGTCAACACTGAGAGAATTTTTGCCTTGGAAATATAAAAAGAAAGATGCTCTATGGCCCTCATTTTTAGTTTTTAATTAAAAAATCTTTTTAAAAAAAAACAACAGAAATTCATTCTCTTACAATTCTGGAGGCCAGATGCCTAAAATCAAGGTGTTGTAGGGTGTGCTCCCTGCAGAGGCTCTAGGGGAGAATTTGTTGAATGCTTTTCTCTTAACTTCTTGTGATAACCAGCAATCCTCAGCATTCTTTGACTTATAATTACCTCGCTCCCATCTCTGCCTCTGTCATAACATGGCCATCTTCTCTCTGAGTTTCTTCTCCTTGCCTTATAATGACAGCAGTCACATTGGATAAGACCCTCTCAATAACTTGGCTCTATCTGCTGAGACCCTATTTCCAAATAAAGTCCCATACACAGGCATGGGGATTAGGAATTGAACATAACTTTTTGGGGGACATTTTTCAACCCACAACAATGAGTATCTGGCTAGTCTCATTACAAGATTCCAATAACGAATTCTTCCTCCACCTGAATGAATTTGGACCTTGAAGCCAACTTGAGAATGAGGAAGAGTTAGTTTCATGTACCAACATAGTGGTCAAAAGCTTATGTCTCCAGAAGGAAACTAAAAAAGCTGAAACGTACAGGGGCCTGAGGAGTGCTATTTTCCGCCATCTCTACTAAATCACCACTCAAATGTGGTTTTTGGGGCAGAATGAGAGTCTCTGTTCAAAATATATATTTTAATTTTATCTATAACCCAGAGAAACAATTAATATAGGAACGGCTCATAGCAGAAATCATGGTGAGGGAGGTGAGTAATGCAGATCTTAGATTTCTAAAAGCATCATCTCTCGGCGTCAGGAAGGAGAAATCTGGGCCCCTCACTTTTTAAAAAAAAATTAATTAATTAATTATTTTTTTTGTTTGGCTGTGTTGGGTCTTCGTTGCTGCACGTGGCCTTTCTCTAGTTGTGGCGAGCGGGGGCTACTCTTCATTGCTGTGAGCGGGCTTCTCATTGCGGTGGCTTCTCTTGTTGCAGAGCATGGGCTCTAGGCACGTGGGCTTCAGTAGTTGTGAGGTGCAGGCTCAGTAGTTGTGGCACACAGGCTTTGTTGCTCCGTGGCATGTGGGATCTTCCCAGACGAGGGATGGAACCTGTGTCCCCTGCATCGGCAGGCAGATTCTTAACCACTGTGCCACCAGGGAAGTCCCTGGGCCCCTCATTTTTATTTTGCCTGACTTTAGTATTTAGGGTAAGGCACTTTCCTAGGAGATGCAATTCTGTGTAATGATGTACAGGAGGACTTGGTTATGAGCTTGCAGTCCACGCTGTAAGTATACAGGCAGGAAGACAGGCAATAGCCTGGCAAAGCGCACGGAAGTAGAGGTACCTTCCTTCCCTGCCTCTCTCAATATGTACTCTGCTGTCACACCCCCTCTTCTTGGCCTCCTCCCAATAGAGTCACCATCTACATCTCTAGAAAACTATTACTAAACATTACCACTAAATACTTCACCAACACATTACACTCTGACCCTGTCACCTTGGAAGAGAAGGAAAAAAGCCATTATGTAAGAGAAATGTAGGCAGTAAAGAAATAGGCAGAGGTTGAAGGGCCTCAGGATAGGATAGAGAAAACTTCCCAAAGTGTGGGATGGTTGTCAAGGGTGTGGGTAAAGATGCTCTTCTGGTAATATTGGGAAAATTTGGGAATCTTTTTCGCAAAGGGTGACACTCACCACTCATTGTCTCCACTGTGTCATCTCAGAAGGTTGAAAAATGTCACAATGAATAAAAAATGTCTTTTACTTTTCTGTTGTCCAGAATGATGTTTTACTGGAAAATATATGTGCTATGGAGGGACTGCCACAAAAGCATAATTTTTCACACTGCTGCCATAAGGCTGACTTTGAAAGAAAACATTGTTTCCTCCATAATAAGAAAGCTGATGTAGGATTTTTGCCTCCTCTCCCTACTCTGGATCCTGAAGAGAAATGCCAGACTTATAAAAATAACAGAGAATCTTTTCTAAACAAGTAAGTTTAATTTTAGTAGAAAAATGATTTAATTGAAGAATTACTCTTAGGCTAAATCCAATATCTCTTCCAAAGGAACATAGCTGGGTTTCTTAATCATTTAGTTCATTCAACATGCATTTGTGTGTCAGATTCTGTGGTCATTGCTGAGGAGATGAACAATATATGAAACCTGCTTTCAAGATCCTTTCATTGTGACGTGTATTTTCTAATGGGATGAGCCCCAGAACTGAAGGGTGTGCATGGCACCAAAGTTCTACTGGAGGAAATAATATAGTCTTTCAATGGAGAGTTATAGCTTTTACTAAGGGTAAACAATACATCAATGGATGTTTAGCAAAAATCTGTTTTCAGTAGTTCAGTAGTTGTAGAAGCAGAGACTTTTTCTGGAAAGCTTAAACCACAAAGCTTGTTTGAACATAAGTGATTATGATCTCGGAATCTTGGATGGAGTGTGTATAGGTAGCTGTTCTTTGAACCTGAAAAGGAGAGCTGCCGACCATCTGGCATGATAGGGGAAGAAAAAGAATAGCCAGAGCCCCGTGTTCATGATTAGAATGGCAATCATCATTCCTCTTTGGGAGTTGGCAACTTCAGTGATACACCTTTTATTGGAAACTCGATAACGCTGCCTTCCATTGAAGCCTTCAGTAATGGGAAATCCTTCTTCCTCTCACCTTTACTTTCACAACTTGTTCTTCTCGTCTTTTTAAATCTTCTCTTTTCCTTCCCTTGTCTACCATTCTTTCATTACCTTCCTGTTGTTTTCTTTCCCTCCTTCCTTCCTTTTTTCTTTTATAGTTATATCTACGAAGTTTCCAGAAGGAACCCCTTTGTTTTTGTCCCTACACTTCTTACTGCTGCTGCTCGTTTTGAGGAGATGACTAAAATATGTTGTGAAGAACAAGAAAAAGCTAACTGCTTTAGAACAAAGGTGGGTATTACATTTGTTTTCTTAAAAGGACGAGGATTCATCCCAAACTGTAGATCTTTACTTAAAATTAAATTATAGCAAAAGAGTTGTTTACCATTTAAAAACCATTCTCTTGTCACTTTTACTGGGTTTTCAACCCATTGGCCACCTGCTACTGATCTAAATTTCTTATTACCTGAGACCCTTGAAAGACAATTGCCCATTTCTAGGGTCTCTCTTCTGGCTTTGTCTTCCTTGTGAATTGGAAGGAAATGCTAGTGAGTAAATAACCAGGGTAAAAATGACATTTTATCTTCTATCTTGGACAAGTCCTCTTTTGACTACTTTTAAACTCTTTTAAAGTCCTCTTTTGACTACCCATAAAACTGAATCATCCTGGTAGAGATGGACAAGCTCACAGCACTCTTCACCACTCATCTTCCCATCAAGTATAATTCAGTCACTGGGAAGACTGGCCCCACCTTTATAATAAGCCACAAATTTATATTTTGATATGTACATTTCCTGAGATAAAAACCCCATAATTTTCTGTTTCTGAGCAAAGTTTGGAATTGTTTGGTTGACATGTGGTTAAGAAATAAGAGAATAGTGGGATTTTGTTCTTGCTTCAACAGAATTTCTCTTTATCCTTCAGGCAGAAACTTTCATACAATATTTAAAAGCATTATCTTCTTATCAAAAAAATGTCTGTGGGTCACTTATGAAATTTGGACCACAAATCTTAAAATCTATGTGAGTTTCATAATAAGTATTTTGTTTCTACTTGTATTTTCTTGTGTAAGTCCCATTTTTGTTAAATCATTGATGACTTTTTATTTATACTCTTCCTAGTTCCTCAAGGGTTTTGAGGTGGGGCTCAGTCTGGGTGGATTACTCAGACCAGGACATTAGGTCCGGTTGAGAGAAGACCTGCAAGGTGGGGAGACCCCAGAGAGAAAGAGGACTACTTCTGAGTTAGTTTTTGGTTAGTTGGGAATCTGAGTGGGTCTAGGAGTTCTGAACCTGAGTTTTAAAACATTCAAGTGTTTTAGACATGACTTATCCATCCATCTTTGACTTTAGTGACTAGGAGACTACCCTCTAGGGATAAATTTTATTTTACATGCTTACCCTAGCCAACTAGCAATGATGCTAGTGCAATGTTTTGTGAAAAATTCTGAGATTTCAAATAGATCAGCAGGAAAGGATTCTGTGATGAATAACCTATGCCAGCCATGGGCTCACAACAAGAAATTTTGGTCCTTAAAAGAAGTGTTTTGCTATAACAATTATGGAAGAGGGCACATCTCTCAGGCCCTTTTTTTCCCAGTCCTGATCTGGGACTCAAAATATCAACCTAGGATTTTCAAAATGATCATGTGGGCCATGCAATGTATAAATATTGGTAAAGCCATCAGTGAAAAAAACAAGGGTACCACATGCTTACTGCAGCTATTTATACTGTATTAGCAAAGAGCTCCCTCTTGCCTTACGTGTTGTTCAAGTTGTTTTAGTGGTTTATCAATTCTATTTCCAGAAACATTGCTGTACTTAGTCAAAAATTCCCCAAGATTGAATTTAAGGAACTTATCTCCCTCCTAGAAGATGTTTCTTCCAAATATGATGGATGCTGTGAAGGGGATGTTGTGCAGTGCATCCATGGCAGGGTAAATATTCTATAAAACCAAGTAAAAATAGTGATTTTGGGGGTGGCTATATTTTATTTTGAAGTTGCCCTAATGTGTGGCTACTCATCACAATAAAATCAGAATGTTGATAAATTGGTTGGGATTAACAGATAACACTACTGTATATAAAATAGATAAACAACAAGGACCTCCTGTATAGCACAGGGAACTATATTCAGTATCTTGTAATAGCTTATAATGGAAAAGAATCTGAAAAAAGAATATATATATATTCTTTTATATACATATATATTCAGTTATATATATAACTGAATCATTTTGCTGTACACCTGAAACTAACACAACATTGTAAATCACCTATACTTCAACAAAAAATAAATTGTTAAATAACAACATAAAATAAATAAAATAAAAAATAAAATGTTAACAAATAAGACCAGATAAAACTTTGGAACTTTTTATACATGGGATTGTTTTTAGATTACTCAGAAGATTCTATTTTATATGGCTAAATGCACATGACATAAACTCCAGGAATTTAGAATTTGCGGACATTAATTTAGGCCAGACTAAAGTTTTCTTTAATATTGCAAATACTCTTTAGTTATATTAGAAATTAACAGTAAAGCTCAGAAAATGATTCATCTTTATGTTTTTAAGAGCTGCTTCCTCTGAGTTTCTTCAGGCTATTTAGGAACAGTCTTTCAGATAGGTAAATAAGTTAATTTAAAATAACTCTTACTCTAGTCTTTAAAGTGATTCTCTAATGACATATACTGGTAAATATATTGTTGACCTAGTTGAAGATGTTCATGCATACGAGGGTAACACAATTTCATTAAAAATATCCCGACTTCTTAGTTGAAATTAGGCTTTTTCTTAGTGACTTTTAATTCGTCTTTCTGTTTTAAATTCACAAGGAAACATCATGTTAATTAGACAACTTGAATTTTAGAATATGAAGATATGTACATTTTATTTCAAGTAGCGGACAGTAGATATCACCAAGAATTATTTTGCCCTTAACTGTATTTCAATGAAAAGCAATCTCACTCGCTATTTACTTTTGTACTGTTTGATTGTTTATGGGGATGTTGGTTTTATAATATTAATGTACTGAAAGGATATAATTGAAGATTTTTCCGTGAAGTTTGGAGCTGAGACTAAGGGATCATATTATATTCTTAATATCCTTTTCTTTGATGGTTTTATGTAGAAATAAGAAGAATAGAATTGTAATTTATTCAAAATAGAAATTAATTCTCAGACAATAAGAGATGTGTTGCCTAGAATGATGATGGCCTTAGGTGAAACGTATATATGTTTGCAAAGACGGGCTCCCTGGTTCTAGGAGGTTTGCTGGAAACATGGTGCCAGCCTCCTTTCCATTTCTCACCTCAGCCTAGAGCTTCATCTCATTCCATATCCTCAGTGTTCCCCAGAAGAAGATTCCAGGCTGGTGAACAGCTTGGGCAAAGTCAGAGAGTCTGGAATAGCCTGGTGCTTTGACAGAACTCAATGTAGTTCATGGGACGCTAGGACAGAGAGTAGGAGGAATGTACAGCCTAATTCTGGAGGGTATGGAGAGAGGACTAGAGGCTAGACTAGCTTTTAAAAAATTATCCAACTAATGTGTAAGCAAGATAGCTTCACCCTCTCCCTTATTCCCATAACTTTATATGGAGGTCAGAATTGGGTAGGGAGAGTAGGGAGAGGGGAGAGAGTAGGGTTTACTATTTTGTACATTATTTGATAATTTGAACAGCTTCAAATGAATAATATCCTTAGGAAAATGGCAACAATGAGCAGAATATCTCCTTATGTTTGAGAAGCCTTCATCTGGCAGTTGCTGTAGTGGTTCATTTGTTTACCATTCTTTCATTCGCTTATCAAATATTTCTTGAGTTTCTACTATATACCTGGCAATGTGGTTTCAGGCCATAAGAGAAGAAATCTAGGATTATAGATATTACAGTAACATGTCTTTGGTGGCCCTCATTAAAGTACAGATGAACTCTTATGGGAAAGAAACAGCATTCAGAATTTAAAATGCCGATACACCAGTGGAGTAGGGGTAAAGTATTTAAAAGATTAATACTTAACAATGAATGTAAACTTATGAGTCTATTTTTCATAATTATATCATCTAAAATCCTGAGAAATAAAGCTTGCCTTAGTATGAAAGTTCATTGTATTCAATCAATACAAAATTTAATTATCTATCAAATTAGCTGATGAAACAAGTCCAGATGTTATGCACATGGTTGATTTTGCTTTGAGTTTTGAAGGAAAATCCAGCCCTGAAGATATTATGAAAATAAAGTCATTTCCCATTCTTATTTGATACAGAGCAAGGTCATGAGCCATATTTGTTCAAAACAAGATTCCATCTCCAGCAAAATCAAAGAGTGCTGTGAAAAGAAAATACCAGAGCGCGGCGAGTGCATAATTTACTCAAATAAAGATGATAGACCAAACAACTTACCCCTAAGAGAAGCAAAGTTTACTGAAAGCGAAAATGTGTGTGAGGAACGAGATGCTGACCAAGAGAACTTCATGGCCGAGTAACATAACTCTATATTGACATTTATCAGGCAAATAGAAACTTTGGATTTGACCTATTTTGGCTAACTTGGGTGGAAGGAATAGGGATCATTTAAATCACATAAGTATTGGGTCTCATAATTTTAAGAGTCATGGCTATCGATTATAGTCTTTTTACATGATTTTAAGAAAATGCAACTGTGTCATGATGTGATGGCTAACATTTATTGAGTACTTGATATGTGCCAGACAATGGGCTGAGTACTTTATATGGATTATTTATTTTAATTCTCATACAGTCATGTAAAATAAGTGTGATTTCTCTCAATTTTCAGATGAGCAAACTGAGGTACAAAGAAGTTAAGTAACTTGTTCAAGTTTCACAGCTAAAATATGACAGAGTAGGGATTAGACCCCAGGAGGTCTGGCCTGAGAAGTTGCAGGCTTACCTGCCATGCTCTGCCCTCCCCTGCCGTCCCTCCCCCTACACAGCTGCCCAGCTGTTCAGGGGAAGACTAGTTGACTTGGAGCCAAAAGGACTAGATTTGAGTCCTGGTTGAGTCAGTGGGACAAAAGTTAACCTCTCTGTATTTTAGGTAATCATATATAAAATTCATATAAGAATATTCGTTCATTCCAAATATTTTGGTAATAAAATATAATCCAGGGACTTTACTAGGTTAGACAGGGTTCTTATCCCCAGTAAGCTTTCATCAATAAGAATTGTGATGTGAGAAGAGATAGCCTCATAAATAAATGAGTACAAGAAATGCTCTTTGATTTCTGATAGCAGATGATAGGTAATGTGGGGACAGGGGAGGAAGTCCCTGGGGACCATGGAAAGGCTTGATGGGGAGGAGGTACTGGAAGAAATTTTAGTAATCTGGATAGAAGGAGTAGAGCACGGATAGAAGTGTAAAACTGCTTGGTGTATATGTGGTTGTGAATAGGGTTTCTGCAGTGAGAGAGGAGGGTAGTGAGAGGTAGATGGGTCAGATCATACAGGCATGCTAAGTAATGAGATGCCACTGAAGGGTTTTCACTGAAGAATAAGGAAGGACAAAATCACTTTTGTTTTTTAGAAACTTCATCTGGAATGAATCCCAGTTTGGGACTTAGGTGGTTGGTAAGTAGTTTTCAGACTCAATGAGATGGGAAGTATGGGGGAACGTTTTGTGGGAAAGAGAATATGCTTGAATCTGACCACCTTGACTTTGAGGTGCCTGTGAGGTAATTAATTGGAAATGTCACAAGATAATTTTATATATGAACCTGGAATTCTGGAAGGAGGTCTGGATTGAAGATACAGGTTATTGAATACTCACCAAATTTTCAGTGCTTCCCATCTATTAACCAATTTAATTTTCAGAACGACCTTCTGAGGTTAGAACACTTTTATTATCCTCATTTTACAGACAAGGAAACTGAGGCACAGAGGTTAAGTCCCCTGCTCTTATAACCACTGCGCTCTATTGCTTCTCATGAGTCATGGACACTAAGTCAAATTAATCTAAATGATAGATGCAATGCGTTTCACTTGTACCTGACATATGCTTGCTAAATGGAAGCAATTTTCATCCTCGTCCTCATCCTCATCATCTCCATCACCATCACTATGACAACTAAAATAGGGTTTGAAGCCTGGGGAGAAATGATAGAGCAGCAATGAACATGCTGAGCCAGAAATGTTTCAGGTGCAGTTTTTCTGGATGCAAACATTTGATGCAAGACCTCAGTGGATCTGCCAGGCTAGGGTCGGCTCCCAGGGGTTTTTGTTTGCAATATTTTGGTGGTGTGTTTTTAGGTATAATTTTGTTCCTGGAGAAAGGTCCACGGCTTACGTGAGATAGTAAGGGGAACACTTGATTCTCTGAAGGTTAAACACCACTGCTTTAGGATATGGGAATGTATCCCACAAATGGGATTGAGAAAGCAGGTGGGGAAGCAGGAGAGATGATGTCAGAAAAACCAAGATTAATCAAGAGAAAAAGGTTGCAAAACAAAAAGAGATTAAAAAAAGTTCCTTGGACTCGGAAAACTCTTGTGAGGTACTGCTCTCTCAAAACATAGACCATTTTTACTTAATTTGAATGAATAGAGAAGATACTTTTATGAAGAAGATTGGAAACAGCACAGTCGAGGTAGTTAAAGAAAACACCTCTCTTTTGAGAAGAGAGTCAGCTTGGTTTAAACAAGAATGAAGTAGGCATCCTATGGGACCTAGGTTCAAATTTTATACTTCTATTAACAGCCAGGTGCTTAACTGGTCTGAGACTTAGTTTTTTCAGCTATAAAATAGTACTTATCTTGAGGGTTAAGTGAAGTTAAATGAGAAAGTGTTTTATAAAGGGTAGGAAGCCTATCTTGGTCTCCTATGCACAAGGCTTGATCCAGTGCCTCGCACCTACTAAGGGCTTAATAACTGTTAGCCTCTTCTCTCTCCCTTTCTCACTTTCTCCCTAAATCACACCCACATATACTTCACCGAGGCCATGGAAACCTTCGCAATGACTTAGGGTGGCAGGAGTGATTATTCCCATATTTGACAAGTGTCAGGATGAAGGAATGAGCAAAGGCTGCTCCACAATCTCTCCCCAAGTTGGCACCAGGGGTGGGGAGAAATCCATATTCCCACCATCTCAAGATGGAGGTCTGAATGCATTTTCCAACAGAATTATACTCGATATGTATTTTCTAAAGTATTGGTGGCATGATCTACTATTTCTGATGCTTTATGGATTAAATCATTCTAACAATGAATGCTAAATACCTTTAATCATTCTATCCCTCCAAGTAAAAGGATTGTTAGTTTAAAGCATAATATGGAAGAGAACCTTTGTAAAATGATCTCCTGTTGTCAAAATGTCCTCTTAAATCATTCCCTGACCAAACCAGAGGAGGAACTTAGCATTTGAAGACAGACTCAGTATTAGAAGATCTCTCTAGAGTAAAAGATAGCAGGATTTGGTGTTTTGCTCTTCCTCGAAGTTCTAATATACAAAATATTTTACACATCGCAGGTTTCTTTATCAATACTCAAGGAGACATCCAGAACTGTCCACACCAGAGTTGTTAAGAATTGCTGGAGTGTATGAGGATCTCCTGAGAGAGTGTTGCAACACGAAAAACCCTCCAGACTGTTACAGACATGCGGTAAGTTCCATCCTAGTAGGCTCAGAGAATTAAGTAAACAAAATAAAACAACAAACATTTAAAAACTATCAAAGTTTCACTCTGGTAAGTTGATCATTGGGAAGACCAACATCATCGGTTTGGGTTACTCATAATGTTTTGAACTACAAATCCTGTGTGTTGATGCAAAAAATTCTTCCCATTAAACATTTATATTTTTATTTATGTACTCTGTAGTTTCTTCGGCCAATTCAGTTTTTTGTTATAGTGAAAGTAATAAATGATTATTAAAGCTGATTAAGAAAGTATCAAAATTTACAAAGAAAAAAATAAAAATTTTCTGATTCTGTCACCAAGAAATAGCTATAATTAACATTTTTTCATCTTTTCTCTGCATATATGAATATATTTATATGTGTGTTTAAAAATAAGATTGGAATAATACTTTCTTAAGAAAACTTTGGATCTGTTTTTATTTATTGGCATAAAAAACATTTTATGTGATTAAACAGACTTTAAAAAATGTACTTTATTTTACATGACGGTATTCCATCATAATAATTGATTTAAATTCTCTCATACTGTACGTTTGAGATTTTGGACATTTATTTAGCTTTTTAAAATTTTTATTTGTAGGTGACCCTAAGTATCTCATTCCATTCATCTTTATTCATATTTATGGTTATTTTCTTAAGACAGATTATCAGAAGGAAAATTATTAGGTCAAATTATATAGACTTTAAAATAAAAAATATTTGATACAAATGGCCAGGTTACTATCTAGAAAGTTATTACCACCATATAGTTCTATAACAGTGCTTGAAAATGCTCATTTTACCTACACCTTCACCAACATTGCACATAGAAATTAACTTTGCTAAATAGTGAGCATGTTTTAAAAATTTAATTAATTTTTTAATGAAGTTAAACTTTTCCCATATGATTTTAGCTACTGTAGTTATAAATTTCCTGTGAACAATTTGTTCATGTCTTTTACCCATTTTTCTGTTGAAATTAGCATTTTTAAATATCAGTTCATATGCACTTTTTGTGTATTATAGAAATTAATTATTTGTCATTTTTGATTTGTTTCTCATTCATTTGATAAGTGTTGCTTTTGCTTTACTTAAAAAATTACCTCCACTTGCCAAAAATGCCAGTTTACACCCATTCATATTTGAGCAAGAAGTAAGAAGACTTAAGTTTTATCCAGCTCTACCGCTGTCCCTAACAAGGAGGTCTGTTCCTGACCCTTAAATGAATCATAGTGCTAGAAAATTCTCTTTATTATATGGAGACACAATTCGTCCCACAGCATTCATCCACTGGTGTGTAGTTTTCTCTCTAGTGGTCACTTAGTAGATGTCCAATTTTATGCCACGTGAGAGAGAGTTTGTCAAATATTTGAAGACAATTATTGGAGGCTTTAAGTTCCAATTCTAAGTGATGAAAAAGAAGATATAAAAAAGATACACATGATTAAAAATGTTCTGTAGCAATACTTACTCACTGGGTGATTCTAGGCAAGCCACTTGACTTCATAGGGCCAGATAACTTCTCTGGCCACTTCAAAGTGAGAATCAATATGATCATTGTCTGGGAATTCCCTGGCGGTCCACTGGTTAGGACTTGGGCTTCCACTGCAGGGAACACGGGTTCGATCCCTGATCGGGGGACTAAGATCCCACATGCCGTGATGCGGCCAAAATAAATAACTAAATAAATACATACATAAAAAACATAAGCAGCTTGTCACCTCTTTCTAAAAAAAAAAAAAAAATATGATCATTGTCAACATCAGATTTGAATTTCACTTTGCAGACTGGAAAGCTCTATAAGGTAATGATACCTCTACAAGGTAATGATAATGAAAATTTTGAGCTTTCAAATTTAGCAAAAACCATATCTATAACTATAACTTAAAAATTCAAATTCTTACATATATAAAAACTACCCTCAATTTAATGAATAGCATATGATAATGAGAGTTTGAAAATGCTATATAAATTAAAAAAGCAATTAGACAAGTTGACTTGAAGCTTATGATTAAATTTTAGATAAAATGTTCATAAACATGATTGTTCGTATTTTCAGGAAAACAAATTCAATGAGACAACTGAGAAAAGCCTCAAGATAGTACAGCGAGAATGTGAACATTTTCAGATTTTGGGGAAGGATGACTTGAAATACCAGTAAGTTGTTTGCACAAGTAGGTTAACGACGGTGACCAGGATAAAATAAAGAGTGCCACAAAGTGTCAAAATCTTAGCTCAGTCTTTTAGTTATGACAAGTTCATAAACTCTGGGAAAGAATAAAAACATAAAAGTCAAGAAGGCACATCAAGCTGTCATATTAAGCCCTTACCAGAAATGAGGTTAGAAATTGAAGACATACAGGATTCTGGACAAATTGATTCTCTAATGCATTAGTTTTTGTTTGGACTAGTCTTTCTCACTCCCAGCCCAGAATTTCTGGATTTTACCCCATTTCAGGAGTGTGGGGTGGGATGGAGAAAACTTCAGGTTGTTATAATTTTCCAAGGAAGAATTATTTAAGGAAATAATTCTTATTGAGTAAAAAAATAATTCTGGATTTACTTAACACTTTAATATTCATTTTTAAGTATTCTTGTGAGCATTCACGAATAATATGAAGTTTGTTCTGGATTTTCTTAATTAATTACCATGCTAATGTATTGTGTGTTGAAACCAAACATCTTCAAGTCACAACAAAACACAGCTTAAAAAATATATGTTCACTATTTCTGCAATTGGGCTGTTATCTGAGAACTCAACCCATTAAATATCTTTGTTTCCTCCATCTCAGATTATCCTTTTCCAACATGTATCTATTAAATTTTTCCTTCGAAATATTTATTAACTGCTCAAGGGATTTCAAGCAGGATTTTACATACTAGCCAAGATATTTTCTTCCAAGGAGCTCCTATACTCACAGGTGAAGAAGGATGGGCAAATCTGAGAGTTTCTGAATTATCATGAAATTAGAAGGAAACTGAAACACAGCGATCTAGGAGGCAGGGTGCAGGAACACAGGGAGTGAAGGGACAGTTCTCTACCACTTTATGAGAGAGCTGAGGTTCGCATTGCCCTTACGTTGGTTGTCCCTAGCCTGGCAGGGTCGGGGCTTCAGGGGGCTAGACAAGGGAAAATGGGTACCTGCTTTTGTCCAGAACAAACAGACAAATGTTCTTTCAGCTACCTCATCAATCTCACAAAGCTAGCCCCCCAGCTCTCCACTGAAGAACTGACCTTTCTTGGCAAGGAAATGGTGACAGCTCTGACCACCTGCTGTACACTGAGTGAAGAGTTTGCCTGCGTTGATAATTTGGTGAGCCTGGCCCATGTGCCTGACTATTCCTAAAAGAAAAAAAAAAAAAAAAAGGATGCTTTTGCACTCATTGATTTATAGTGATTATCCGTCTTCCTCTCTTCATTGTTTTCAAGATTGTTAAGCAAGGAAGGTCAAGTTTTATTTTTGGCTTACTGTGTCAAAATCCTGAGAAGCAAAAGAGAAGTCTTAAATATTTGCTTGGGGTTCTCCAAATCATCTTTATTACTTCTTATTTATATTAGAAGCAATTTGTTAGAGCAAACCACTTGGAATCATAGAATTGTTTCAGAATGATAGAGAAAACTTCATAATCTTAAGTAATGGGATAAATTCTCTCTCTTGTCCCACCAGGTCAGTAAGAGAATTGCTGCTTCCAGCCCAGTTTGGGTTGGGTGTACCTTTTTAGGTCTGGGGTGGACAGTATGCTGGGGACATCCCAGAGGGGACTAAATCTAAGGGCCACAGTGTCCTGATGCCATTTTCAGTTGGCTGTTTGCAGCTCTCTGGTCAAAATCACAAATTTGTGTATATGTTAACAAGAATTAATCTCTAGGCATTTAAATTGCTATGGCTTGAATTTTTGTTATAATGCCATTTAGGACCCCAGCCTCTACTTTTCTTTGCACGTCGTTTCATGTTACAAGTGCATGGGTTTTTCTAAGTTGACCGTGATATTAGCACAAACTAACAATTCATCTAGCTGTATTTCAAAACTCCATTGCAACTTTCATTGGTATAGGTGGACTTAGTTCTTGGAGAGTTATGTGGAATAAATGAAAATCGAAGTATCAACCCTGCTGTGGACCACTGTTGTAAAACAAACTTTGCCTTCAGAAGGTCCTGCTTTGAGGGCTTGGAAGCCGATAAGACATATGTGCCTCCATCTACCTCTCAAGGTTTATTTATCTTTCACGCAGACTTGTGTCAGGCTCATAACGAGGAGCTCCAGAGAAAGAAAGACAGGTACAGACATTCTCTACTGTTCACCTTTTTCTCAGCAGGAAGACATATCATGTATTAATGAGGTTTATTGTAATGGATATGTGATTTTGGTGTTCTAATCCTGTTCTTTCTGTCAAACTGTCCAGTCTGTCCAATTATAAGTTAAAACCTAGCTAGTCTTTTCCTTTGCTAGAGCATTGGAGTATCCAAAAGACTGTATTTGAAAAGGTGGGTGAGAGTAACCATAAAAAAGCTCATAGAAGGATCATAATGAATCAGATTTTCTAGAGAGAATGTCATAGATGTTTGCTCTGAGAATCTCTCTTAATGTCTGAAGATAAGAGAGGCCAAAAAGGAACACGAATTTTGCTTTTCTTTTCTCAGGCAATGCTATAAATGCCAAGGAATCAGATCTTTTTTTTTTTTTTTTTTAGATTAAGCAGTGTCTGTATCAAGTGGAGTGGAAACAGAATTCAGTTATTGAGGAAGGGGGAATAGATGTTGCTTTGGACATGAATTTTCTAGAGACAGCAAACGTAGTCACATATTCTACAATATTGTGCATATTGAAGACTTACTATATGTTCCCATATTTTATACAATTTCATCCATGACTACGTAACTCTCCAAAGATTGTTATAATGGAATCCATCCTGTGTGTTTAACAAGAAAGTTTCAGGACATCCTTTCAAAAGTGGAGTATTTTAACTTTTTACATTCACCCAAATGGAGATTCCTAAGACATATGATTCTATAACTAGCCTTTTGGAGAAGAGGGCTGCAGAAAGAAATCGTTAATTAATTCTGTTTAACATCACTGGGTCACAGGTTTCTTGTCAACTTAGTGAAACTGAAGCCTGAACTTACAGGGGTGGAGCTGCAGTCATTGCTGGCGGATTTCACGAATGTGGTGAAGAGGTGCTGCCAGGCCCAGGGGCCTGAAGCCTGCTTCAAGGAAGAGGTACTTCCAGCTCTTTTCCCCCTGAAATCCAACTGGTATTCCTGGTCAAACAAAAGAAACCAGAACTCCCCTTAGGACCCCGCTTCCTCCCTGCAATGTCTCCCAGGCTGAGGCCTGAGAGCACAATCGCTACACAACTAAATATGCAGACATCTCTCTGACAGGGTTTTGGCACCATCTCCTTGGTGACGACATGGTGTAAGAAAAGGTGTCAGGAAATCATAGGTTCTATGCCAGCAGTCTTGGTCATGTCACTTAATCTGAACTGTGGTTCATCTTCTTTAAATGAGGACGGTAATAATTATCCTTGAATTATACCATCCAGTTGGTTAATAAATAGTTAATCTGACTTACAAAGGAGATCGTATCAGTCTCAAAGGGAGGGGAGCAGGAAGGACATCAGGAAGTGATGAGGTCTTTCAGGGGGTGGCTGTGTCACCTTCCTGGCCCTTGTCCCAACATCCCCTGCTAGAGAATACCTGTGTGTGAAGTGAGGAGGTGGCAGAGAAGATGAGAGGAGATGTGTCCCCTGCTGGTTCTTGTTCCAGGAACCTCAGGCACCTGTGAGTGTCGGCCCCAGTGGATACTCCTTGGAAGCACCTTGCCCACTGTTTCTTTCCTAGTGACACCCACTCCCCTCCAGACTCACTCACAACTCGTGCACACACACGTACTTCGTTCACACTCACATGCTTCATGCACACTCACAGGCACACACACACACACACACACACACACACACACAGAGCTTTCATTCTGGTTGAGGGCCCTCTGTTTTTCTGAGTGAGTGCTTAGTCTGGGAATTTTTTTTGGCACAGACTACTAGTTTTTTGAAAAACATGCTTGATTTCATTAGAGGGTATTAGTAACATCTAGCATTTATCTGGGTGAGTGTATGTATTGAGACCACATAAAGGGAGAGATGAATTCCCTGGCAGTTTGTAAAAGGCTGGGGTGTCTGTTTCCAAGATCACCAGAAGAAATGGTTCATTGTCTCCTGTACAACATGGGAGTGGTTTAACTTTTCTTTACAAAACTCAAGACAACATGCTTCTCTAAATTCAAATAAAAATGTCTTAAATTTTTCTTTTCATTTTTTTTTATTGGAGTAGAGCTGCTGCACAATATTATATAAGTTACAGGTCTATAATATAGTGAGTCAAAAGTTTTAAAGGTTATGCTCCATTTATAGTTATTATGGAATACTGACGATATTCCCCATGTTGTATAATATATCCTTATAGATTATTTTATATTTAATAGTTTGTACTTCTGAATCCCCTACCCCTATATTGCCCCTCCCCCCTTCCCTCTCCCCACAGGTAACCACTAGTTTGTTCTCTATATCTGTGAGTCTGCTTCTTTTTTGTTATATTCACTAGTTTGTTGTATTTTTTAGATTTCACATATGCGTATATCATACAGTATTTGTCTTTCTCTGTCTGACATTTCACTAAGCATAATGCCTTCCAAGTCCATTCTTATTGTTGCAAATGGCAAAATTTCATTTTTTTTTTAATCTCTGAGTAGTATTATGTTGTATATACGTGCCACATCTTCTTTATCCATTCATCTGTCGATGGACACTTAGGTTGCTTCCATATCTTGGCAATTGTAAATAACATTGATATGAATGAACATTGGGGTGCGTGTATCTTTTCAAATTAGTGCTTTTTTTTTGGACACATATCCAGGAATAGCATCGCTGGGTCGTATGGTAGTTCTATTTTCAGTTTTTGGAAACCCTCATACGCTGTTGGTAGGAATGTAAATTGGTGCAGCCACAGTGGAAAACAGTATGGAGGTTTCTCAAAAGTCTTCCTATGTGTTTTTATTTCTTTTTTTTTCTCTCTCAGGGTCCAAAATTGTCAGCCAAAAGTCAGGTTGCTTGAAAAACATCAAGTAAAACTCACCAAAGGTAATAACTTCTATCTCAATCAAAGGTTAAATGTATTGGTATCTTATTTGGTCATTTTGGCTTTTCACTTCTCATGCTTCAATGTCAATTTCTGGCTCATCCCCCATGCCTTACACCTAACAGACCCCAGTACTGGTCCTGTAATGTTTCTCTGAGTATCATTCACTCCTTATGGGATGGCACAGCTGCATTTGTGCTAGCACCCTCTTACTGTCCCAGCAGTTTTCTGAATACCTAAAGGTATCCACTCTTCTGCCCTTCTGCTACTACAGTCAGATGTCTGGACCAGGAAGGAAAGGCAACCGAATCTATGAATGTTGACAGGGAGAGGAGGGGGTTGGGATGGGCAGACAGGCCTCACTAAAGCTGTTCTAAGAGTCTCTTGCTTCAGTATTTACATAAAAGAAAAGTGATATGTTAGGGATTTCAAAAAAGTGTATAAAGGATCTCTTCTTCCCTGCAGTTTGTGTAAGACGAATTCACAAACTTTAGGAACAAAATATTGAGTAGATATAGCAAGGATGTTCAGTGTCCAGGAAGAGAGACCTGGACCTCCACAGGGAGTAGGTTTGGATCTACAAAAGGCAAAACATAGTTACCACTAACAGTTCTTTTTATATACATGACTTTCCATCACCCAAGTTATAACATTTCATATTCTTTTGCTGCACAAGATACTATTTTTCTTTCCAGGTTTCGGAGAAAAGAGAGGAAGACCAACATACCTGCTTCCTATCTGTCCTGTGGTGAATTTCATTTTCTGAGAAGAACACAGTAAAAAATTCTCCTATAATCATTATCTGAGATCATGTTATTGCAGCAAGCAATAAACAACAACATTATAAAGTTATTTCTCAAAGACTAATTGTCATGTGTCAACTTGTTAACAAAATTAAACAATCAAGAGTCATTCATTCCTTCAGGATCTTTGGCTCATTGGCTAAATCTACTACTTTATGGAAGACAGGACTCTGAAATAGCAATTGTGAGGGCAGAATCCTCACAGATTCTGTTCTTGATGCTACTGGGAAGAAAATGGGGAGTTGTGGGCATGCCGCATGACCTCTACTACTACTACTACTATTACTACTACTACTGCTATTACTAGCTGGGATTGAATGTTTTCAATGTAAAAACATCGTCGTAGGTACTTCTAATGCATTACCTCATTTAACTGTAACACCTCTATGAAGTAAACCTTTTTTATTCCCATTTTACAGATAGGGAACCTGAGGCTTGGGGATATAAACAAATCTGTTCAATGTCATATGACTAGTAATTGCCAGAACCAAGGTTTGAATTTGAGCCCTCTAATTTCAGAAGAATATTCTTAGCCACTGTACACACTGCCTGTGTATGGCCGTGTTGTGGGTGTCTTATAAAATCTGTTATTAAGAGAAGGGGAAAACTGCCCAAGCCATCTGTGACAGTGACTCTTTTCTCCCCACATCCCCACTCCATGCCAAAATTGCTATTATGCTGGAGCTGTAAGCTTGGCAGTGACATCTAAGGAGAGGGAGTGGTAGGAACTGGGAAGCCAGGAAATGAAGGTTGGTCATGGGATCATGGCTTGATGATCCTGGCTGTTCTCTAAACTTTTAAGGTTTTTAGTATTTCAATGTCTGAAATGAAAGATGATGACCATCGAAGAGATAAATACATGAAAATATTCAGAGTTCTTTTGGTTTAACATTTAGAGCATAGTGTTTGGGATTCTCATTCATTTATCAACAAATATTTATTAGATCCTACTGTGTGTCAGACATTGTGGATGCAAATATGAGGCAATTAGACATGGTTCTTAAGTCCTGTTGGGCAGGGGAGAAAGATAGTAAGCAATTGCATACAGTGTCATAGGTGCAGGATGGAAACAGCCCCTGCTGTGGGAGCACATAACACCCGCACTCAATCTAAGCTGAAGATGCAGGTGGGTGGGGAGCGGGGGGATTATATTCCTTCTGCCAGTAACTTGCTGTATGGCCTCAGACACAAGTACCCTACGATCTAAGACTCCCATTTCTTGGTGTAGGGTGAAAGAATAATCCCCACGTCACAAAGGCTTTAGAGAAATGTATTAAATTACTATATAAAGTATCCAATACAATGGCGAGCAGATAATAGGTGTTTAATTCATGAAGCTATTTTGTCCTTTTACCATTTTTCCAAGCACTCTTGTTTGTTAACAAGGATAATAAGGAAGAAAATTTTACTTAGATCATGAATAATAAGTTTAGCAAACAGAAGTGAAACAGAGCATAGTTTGCTAATTCAATTTTGTATCTAGTAGTGGATTCTGCTATGTGCCCAGTGCTATGTTAAGAGCAGCAGATATGAAACCAGAGACCCAGGAAACTCTGCCATCACAAGACTCTATTATCACAGAGGAAATTGCCGTGCAACTCTCTCCACTGATGTGCCAGAGAACACACTGAGAAGGCGGGTAACCAGTGTGATGTGAAGAAAGGAAGGAGAGGAATGTTTTATTCGGAAGTCATGTTTCTCCTGGAGAAGAGAGGATTTGGAACAAGGGCAAGTCACACTTACTCTGTATTGCTCAGACAGAAGCCATACCAATGAATAGAACGTACCTGGACTCACTCGATGCAGCAAGGCTTTTCTAGTACTAGAGATCTTTGGAAACGTGATCAGCCTTGGGTGCTATAATGAGGGCCAAGACTGCACGTGCATGAGCCATCACCACCCAGGTTTTTGGTGGAATCCAGGGACCCAGCCTTGC
Organism: Balaenoptera borealis; assembly: GCF_965194805.1. Classification (NCBI taxonomy): domain Eukaryota; kingdom Metazoa; phylum Chordata; class Mammalia; order Artiodactyla; family Balaenopteridae; genus Balaenoptera; species Balaenoptera borealis. The sequence goes on along the minus strand of NC_138861.1, from coordinate 60,710,934 downwards.
TCTTTCTAACTCTGTTTCTATGACTTGGGCTAGAATTAGGTTTGCTGTAAAAATAGTATTTTTAAAAATCATCATTGTGTCTTGTACTTGGACACCTTCCATTTTTGATCTTAAAGGTCAGCATGGAGATCTTCCTCTCTTAGAGAACAAATTCTGTGCTGTCTTTTGAATTCTATCACAAAACCCATTCCCTTGTCTTTGCCTAAATAATCCCCACAGCTTGTCTTTCCTCTGGTCTAAAAATTCTGTTATTAATTACTAATAAAGAACTTAACTTTTTTTATGTCTTCAAGAATCTCTTACTGTGAAAGAAGGATTACCGTGAGAAATTAATTTTGTCCAAAATTTTTAAAAAGAGGAATTAGTTTAGCACACATACAACAGTTTTTTTTTTCTTTAAGTAACAGTTCCAATCAATTAATAGTGGCTGTAATGAGGCATTGTGCTGTGAATGATTCTAAGGCTAGTCTAGGTTCAGAGAGAAAGAGTACAGTGATCGATTAGTAATGTCTGCAATGGGTGACAGTCTGGCAGCACTCATCCAAAGGATTTGCTATCCCTAGAGCAATAGGTCCATTTCTGATAGTCCCAGGTGGCTCAGAGTAAGATCTCAAGGGAACAGCTCTAAAGATGCAAGACAGAAAGAGATGCTGAGCATTAGGACAGTTTAAAGGACCCTGAAAATCTACCACACAGGGCCATCAATATTCTTTACCATAAGCCAGTGTGTCCCAAATCTAAATAACAGATTTGTTGTTGTTGTTGTTTTTCAGGCAAATATATCTGTCCCACTTGTGATATTTCTTCACCTAGGAAACCAGAAATGAGAATATGTGGGTAGAAGAATCAAGCAATGGACTGCCAGCCGTAAAGATTATCTGGTCCAAACCCTCCATCTATAAATGAGGAAACTGAGGACGGGAATGGTTAAAGTATTAACCAGTGATCTTCCATTTCTAAAACTTTTAATCTTTACATTTAGCTTAAACTTTTTTTTTTAAACATCTTTATTGGAGTATAATTGCTTTACAATTGTGTGCTAGTTTCTGCTGTATAACAAAGTAAATCAGTTATACATATACATATATCCGCATATCTCTTCCCTCTTGTGTCTCCCTCTCTCCCTCCCACCCTCCCTATCCCACCCCTCTAGGTGGTCACAAAGCACCGAGCTGATCTCCCTGTGCTATGCGGCTGCTTCCCACTAGCTATCTATTTTACATTTGGTAGTGTATATATGTCCATGCCACTCTCTCACTTTGTCCCTAGCTTAAACATTTTATTTAATTACTAATCACCTGTGTCCTGCCCTAGACCCAAGAACTGGATGATAGGCAAAGCAGAAAATAGCTGAAGGATGTTGGGACCTCAGCTTTTAATACTAGCTCTTGGGTGGTGTGGGCTCTGACATCAGACAGACCTGAAGTTCTACCTGTGAGTCCATGAGCAAATTATATGACCCCGAGTCTTAATTTATTATTCAAGAAATAAGAATATGGCTATCTAAATGTAATCATATAAAGCGCCAGACTCACAGCAAGCACTCAGTAAATTAGATCGCAGTCCCTTGGGTTTGCTCCCAAGATCTATGCTCCCCACTCTCTCCAGCGACATAAAAATGTGCCCAGCACTGGAACCCAGGCCTTCACCATTTATTTGAATCTGGGAGAGTACATGTTTACTTGATCTGCTGGCATTTTTGAACTTTGTACACATCAACAAGCATTTCTAGGAAATGAGATATTTACCAAAAGTGTTTATTGATTACTTTATTCCAAGGTCTATGTGGTGTAATATTGAAAAAACAGGTAGATTGACATGACTCGTTTTATTTTATTTAATTAATTAATTTATTTATTTAAAAAAATTTTAACATCTTTATCGGAGTATAATTGCTTTACAGTGGTGTGTTAGTTTCTGCTTTATAACAAAGTGAATCAGTTATACATATAAATATGTCCCCATATCTCTTCCTTCTTGTGTCTCCCTCCCTCCCACCCTCCCTATCCCACCCCTCTAGATGGTCACAAAGCATCAAGCTGATCTCCCTGTGCTATGCGACTGCTTCTCACTAGCTATCTATTTTACGTTTGGTAGTGTATATATGTCCATGCCACTCTCTCACTTTGTCACAGCTTACCCTTCCCCCTCCCCGTATCTTCAAGTCCATTCTCTAGTAGGTCTGCATCTTTATTCCCGTCTTGCCCCAGCTTCTTCATGACCTTTTTTTTTTTTTCTTCTTAGATTCCATATATATGTGTTAGCATACGGTATTTGTTTTTCTCTTTCTGACTTACTTCACTCTGTAGGACAGACTCTAGGTCCATCCACCTCACTACAAATAACTCAATTTCGTTTCCTTTTATGGCTGAGTAATATTCCATTGTATATATGTGCGACATCTTCTTTATCCATTCATCTGTTGATGGACACTTAGGTTGCTTCCATGTCCTGGCTATTGTAAATAGAGCTGCAATGAACATTTTGGTATATGACTCTTTTTGAATTATGGTTTTGTCAGGGTATATGCCCAGTAGTGGGATTGCTGGGTCATATGGTAATTCTATTTTTAGTTTTTTAAGGAACCTCCATACTGTTCTCCATAGTGGCTGTATCAATGTACATTCCCACCTACAGTGCAAGAGGGTTCCCTTTTCTCCACACCCTCTCCAGCATTTATTGTTTCTAGATTTTTTGCTGATGGCCATTTTGACTGGTGTGAGATGATATCTCATTGTAGTTTTGATTTGCATTTCTCTAATGATTAATGATGTTGAGCATTCTTTCATGTGTTTGTTCGCAATCTGTGTATCTTCTTTGGAGAAATGTTTATTTAGGTTTTCCCATTTTTGGATGGGGTTGTTTGTTTTTTTGATATTGAGCTGCATGAGCTGCTTGTAAATTTTGGAGATTAATCCTTTGTCAGTTGCTTCATTTGCAAGTATTTCCTCCCATTCTGAGGGTTGTCTTTTCGTCTTGTTTATGGTTTCCTTTGCTGTGCAAAAGCTTTGAAGTTTCATTAGGTCCCATTTGTTTATTTTTCTTTTTATTTCCATTTCTCTAGGAGGTGGGTCAAAAAGGATCTTGCTGTGATTTATGTCACAGAGTGTTCTGCCTATGTTTTCCCCTAAGAGTTTGATAGTGTCTGGCCTTACATTTAGGTCTTTAATCCATTTTGAGTTTATTTTTGTGTATGGTGTTAGGGAGCATTCTAATTTCATTCTTTTACGTGTAGCTGTCCAGTTTTCCCAGCACCACTTATTGAAGGGGCTGTCTATTTTCCACTGTATATTCTTGCCTCCTTATCAAAGATAAGGTGTCCATATGTGCGTGGGTTTATCTCTGGGCTTCCTACCCTGTTCCATTGATCTATATTTCTGTTTTTGTGCCAGTACCATACAGTATTGATTACTGTAGCTTTGTAGTATAGTCTGAAGTCAGGGAGCCTGATTCCTCCAGCTCCATTTTTCTTTCTCAAGATTGCTTTGGCTATTCGGGGTCTTTTGTGTTTCCATACAAATTGTGAAATTTTTTGTTCTAGTTCTGTGAAAAATATCAGTGGTAGTATGATAGGGATTGCATTGAATCTGTAGATTGCTTTGGGTAGTAGAGTCATTTTCACAATGTTGATTCTTCCAATCCAAGAATATGGTATATCTCTCCATCTATTTGTATCATCTTTAATTTCTTTCATCAGTGTCTTATAATTTTCTGCATACAGGTCTTTTGTCTCCTTAGCTAGGTTTATCCCTAGATATTTTATTCTTTTTGTTGCAATGGTAAATGGGAGTGTTTTCTTATTTTCGCTTTCAGATATTTCATCATTAGTGCATATGAATGCAAGAGATTTATGTGCATTAATTTTGTATCCTGCTGCTTTACCAAATTCATTGACTAGCTCTAGTAGTTTTCTGGTAGCATATTTAGGATTCTCTATGTATAGTATGTCATCTGCAAAGTGACAGCTTTACTTCTTTTCCGATTTGGATTCCTTTTATTTCTTTTTCTTCTCTGATTGCTGTGGCTAAAACCTCCAAAACTATGTTGAATAATAGTGGTGAGAGTGGACAACCTTGTCTTGTTCCTGATCTTAGTGGAAATGGTTTCAGTTTTTCACCATTAAGGACGATGTTGGCTGTGGGTTTGTCATATATGGCCTTTATCATGTTGAGGAAGTTCCCTCTATGCCTACTTTCTGGAGGGTTTTTATCATAAATCAGTGTTGAATTTTGTCAAAAGCTTTCTCTGCATCTATTGAGATGATCATATGGTTTTTCTCCTTCAATTTGTTAATATGGTGTATCACATTGATTGATTCGCGTATACTGAAGAATCCTTGCATTCCTGGCATAAACCCCACTTGATGATGGTGTATGATCCTTTCAGTGTGCTCTTGGATTCTGTTTGCTAGTATTTTGTTGAGGATTTTTGCATCTATGTTCATCAGTGATATTGGCCTGTAGTTTTCTTTCTTTGTGACATCTTTGTCTGGTTTTGGTATCAGGGTGATGGTGGTCTCGTAGAATGAGTTTGGGAGTGTTCCTCCCTCTGCTATCTTTTGGAAGAGTTTGAGAAGGATAGGTGTTATCTCTTCTCTAAATGTTTGATAGAATTCGCCTGTGAAGTCATCTGGTCCTGGGCTGTTGTTTGTTGGAAGATTTTTAATCACAGTTTCAATTTCAGTGCTTGTGATTGGTCTGTTCATATTTTCTATTTCTTCCTGGTTCTCTCTCGGAAGGTTGTGCGTTTCTAAGAATTTGTCCATTTCTTCCAGGTTTTCCATTTTATTGGCATATAGTTGCTTGTAGTAATCTCTCATGATCCTTTGTACTTCTGCAGTGTCAGTTGTTACTTCTCCTTTTTCATTTCTAATTCTATTGATTTGAGTCTTCTCCCTTTTTTTCTTAATAAGTCTGGCTAATGGTTTATCAATTTTGTTTATCTTCTCAAAGAACCAGCTTTTAGTTTTATTGATCTTTGCTATCGTTTGCTTCATTTCTTTTTCATTTATTTCTGATATGGTCTTTATGATTTCTTTCCTTCTGCTAACTTTGGGTTTTTTTTGTTCTTCTTTCTCTAATTGCTTTAGGTGTAAGGTTAGGTTGTTTATTTGAGATGTTTCTTGTTTCTTAAGGTAGGATTGTATTGCTATAAACTTCCCTCTTAGAACTGCTTTTGCTGCATCCCATAGATTTGGGTGGTCGTGTTTTCATTGTCATTTGTTTCTAGGTATTTTTTGATTTCCTCTTTGATTTCTTCAGTGATCTCTTGATTATTAAGTAGTGTGTTGTTTAGCCTCCATGTGTTTGTATTTTTTACAGATTATTTCCTGTAATTGATATCTAGTCTCATAGTGTTGTGGTCGGAAAAGATACTTGATACGATTTCAATTTTCTTAAATTTACCAAGGCTTGATTTGTGACCCAAGATATGATCTAGCCTGGAGAATGTTCCATGAGCACTTGAGAAGAATGTGTATTCTGTTGTTTTTGGAGGGAATGTCCTATATCAATCAAATCTATCTTGTTTAATGTATCATTTAAAGCTTGTGTTTCCTTATTTATTTTCATTTTAGATGATCTGTCCGTTGGTGAAAGTGGGGTGTTAAAGTCCCCTACTATGATTGTGTTACTGTCGATTTCCCCTTTTATGGCTGTTAATACTTGCCTTATGTATTGAGGTGCTCCTATGTTGGGTGCATAAATATTTACAATTGTTACATCTTCTTCTTGGATTGATCCCTTGATCATTATGTAGTGTCCTTGTCTCTTGTAATAGTCTTTGTTTTAAAGTCTATTTTGTCTGATATGAGAATTGCTACTCCAGCTTTCTTTTGATTTCCATTTGCATGGAATATCTTTTTCCATCCCCTCACTTTCAGTCTGTATGTGTCCCTAGGTCTGAAGTGGGTCTCTTGTAGACAGCATATACACGGGTCTTGTTTTTGTATGCATCAGCCAATCTATGTCTTTTGGTTGGAGCATTTAGTCCATTTACATTTAAGGTAATTATCGATATGTATGTTCCTATTACCATTTTGTTAATTGATTTCGGTTTGTTATTGTAGGTCTTTTCCTTCTCTTGAGTTTCCTGACTAGAGAAGTTCCTTTAGCATTTGCTGTAAAGCTGGTTTGATGGTGCTGTATTCTCTTAGATTCTGTTTGTCTGTTAAGTTTTTAATTTCTCTGTCAAATCTGAATGAGATCCTTGCTGCGTAGAGTAATCTTCGTTGTAGGTTTTTCTCCTTCATCTCTTTAAATATGTCCTGCCACCCCCTTCTGGCTTGCAGAGTTTCTGCTGAAAGATCAGCTGTTAACCTTATGGGGATTCCCTTGTGTGTTATTTGTTGTTTTTCTCTTGCTGCTTTTAATATTTTATCTTTGTATTTAAGTTTTGATAGTTTGATTAATATGTGTCTTGGCATGTTTCTCCTTGGATTTATCCTGTATGGGACTCTCCGCTCTTCCTGGACTTGATTGAGTATTTCCTTTCCCATATTTAGGAAGTTTTCAACTATCATCTCTTCAAACATTTTCTCAGTCCCTTTCTTTTTCTCTTCTTCTTCTGGGACCCCTATAATTAGAATGTTGGTGTGTTTAATGTTGTGCCAGAGGTCTCTGAGAGTGTCCTCAATTCTTTTCATTCTTTTTTCTTTATTCTGCTCTGCAGTAATTACTTCCATTATTTTATCTTCCAGGTCACTTATCCGTTCTTCTGCCTCAGTAATTCTACTATTGATCCCTTCTAGAGAATTTTTAATTTCATTTATTGTGTTGTTCATCATTGTTTGTTTGCTCTTTAGTTCTTCTAGGTCCTTGTTAAATGTTTCTTGTAGTTTCTCCATTCTATTTCCAAGTTTTTGGATCATCTTTACTATCATTACTCTGAATTCTTTTTCAGGTAGACTGCTTATTTCCTCTTCATTTGTTAGCTCTGGTGGGTTTTTACCTTGCTCCTTCATCTGCTGTGTGTTTCTCTGTCTTCTCATTTTGCTTAACTTACTGTGTTTGGGGTCTCCTTTTTGCAGGCTGCAAGTTTATAGTTCCCATTGTTTTTGGTGTCTGTCCCCAGTGGCTAAGGTTGGTTCAGTGGGTTGTGTAGGTTTCCTGGTGGAGGGGACTAGGACCTGTGTTCTGGTGGATGAGGCTGGATCTTGTCTTTCTGGTGGGCAGGTCCATGTCTGGTGGTGTGTTTTGGGGTGTCTGTGGTCTTATTATGATTTTAGGCCGCCTCTGTGCTAATGGATGGGGCTATGTTCCTGTCTTGCTAGTTGTTTGGCATAGGGTGCCCAGCACTGCAGCTTGCTGGTCGTTGAGTGGAGCTGGGTCTTGACATTGAGATGGAGAGCTCTGGGAGATTTTTGTTGTTTGATATTATGTGGAGCTGGGAGGTCTCTTGTGGACCAGTGTCCTTAAGTTGGCTCTCCCACCTCAGAGGCACAGCCCTGATGCCTGGCTGGAGCACCAAGAGCCTGTCATCCACACGGCTCAGAATAAAAGAGAGGAAGAAAAAAGGAAAGAAAGAAAGAAGAAGATAATATAAAATAAAAAAATAAAGTTATTACAATAAAAAATAATTATATTAAGAAAAAAATTTCTTTTTGTAGAAAAAAATTTTTTAAAGTAATAAAAAAATTAATAAAAATAACGGACAGACAGAACCCTAGGACAAATGGTAAAAGCAAAGCTATACAGACAAAATCACACACAGAATCGTACACATACACACTCACAAAAAGAGAAATAGGGGAAAAAATATATATATTGTTGCTCCCAAAGTCCACCTCCTCAATTTGGGATGATTCGTTGTCTATTCAGGTATTCCACAGATGCAGGTACATCAAGTTGATTGTGGAGATTTAATCCGCTGCTCCTGAGGCTGCTGGGAGAAATTTCCATTTCTCTTCTTTGTTCGCACAGCTCCCGGGGTTCAGCTTTGGATTTGGCCCCCGCCTCTGTGTGTAGGTCGCCTGAGGGCGTCTGTTCTTCGCTCAGACAGGACGGGGTTAAAGGAGCAGCTGCTTCGGGGGCTCTGGCTCACTCAGGCCGGGGGGAGGGAGGGGTACGGAGGAGGCGGGGCGAGCCTGTGCGGCAGAGGCCGGCGTGACGTTGCACCAGCGTGAGGCGTGCCGTGCGTTCTCCCGGGGAAGTTGTCCCTGGATCACGGGACCCTGGCAGTGGCGGGCGGCACAGGCTCCCGGGAGGGGAGGTGTGGAGAGTGACCTGTGCTCGCACACAGGCTTCTTGGTGGCGGCAGCAGCAGCCTTAGCGTCTCATGCCCGTCTCTGGGGTCCATGCTGTTAGCCGCGGCTCGCGCCCATCTCTGGAGCTCCTTTAAGCGGCGCTCCGAATCCCCTCTCCTCGAGCACCAGGAAACAAAGAGGCAAGAAAAAGTCTCTTGCCTCTTCGGCAGCTCCAGACCTTTTCCCGGACTCCCTCCCGGCTAGCTGTGGTGCACTAACCCCCTTCAGGCTGTGTTCACGCTGGCAACCCCAGTCCTCTCCCTGGGATCCAACCTCCGAAGCCCGAGCCTCAGCTCCCAGCCCCGACCCGTCCCGGCAGGTGAGCAGACAAGCCTCTCGGGCTGGTGAGTGCTGCTTGGCGCCGATCCTCTGTGCGGGAATCTCTCTGCTTTGCCCTCCGCACCCCTGTGGCTGCGCTCTCCTCCGTGGCTCCGAAGCTTCCCCCCTCCACCACCCGTAGTCTCCGCCCACGAAGGGCCTTCCTAGTGTGTGGAAACCTTTCCTCCTGCACGGCTCCCTCCCACTGGTGCAGGTCCCGTCCCTATTCTGTTGTTTCTGGTATTTCTTTTTTCTTTTGCTCTACCCAGGTACGTGGGGAGTTTCTTGCCTTTTGGGAGGTCTGACGTCTTCTGCCAGCGTTCAGTAGGTGTTCTGTAGGAGCTGTACCATGTGTAGATGTACTTCTGATGTATTTGTGGGGAGGAAGGTGGTCTCCGCGTCTCACTCTTCCGCCATCTTGAAGCTCCTCCCCGACATGACTCATTTTAAAATCCAGTATTTGTTAATGAATGCTATCTATCAAAAATATTTCTTCATTGTCATGAATTTCTATTATTTATTTTTATTTATTTATTTATGGCCGTGTTGGCTTTTCGTTTCTGTGCGAGGGCTTTCTCTAGTTGCGGCGAGCGGGGGCCACTCTTCATCGCGGTGCACGGGCCTCTCACTATCGCGGCCTCTCTTGTTGCGGAGCACAGGCTCCAGACGCGCAGGCTCAGTAGTTGTGGCTCACAGGCCCAGTTGCTCTGCGGCATGTGGGATCTTCCCAGACCAGGGCTCGAACCCGTGTCCCCTGCATTAGCAGGCAGATTCTCAACCACTGTGCCACCAGGGAAGCCCTCTATAATTTTTTGAGGGTCATAGTGACCAAGGTGGAAAAACTTTCACCAGAAAAACGTTAATTATTAATAGCAATTACTTGGAAAGAATATAAAAGGATTCCTCAATTCTCTCAAATGATAGAATGTACTCTATAAAGATTCATCTGAAATAATGAAGACTGTTAGAACCATATCTTTTCTTGTCTTCTTCAGCTACATTAAATGTCAGACTCTTCAGAGAAGTTTACTAGATGCAGGTAGGCAATCCTATTTACAATCTATACACCCATGTGCCAGGAGATGAAACATAATGACTATTAACATATACATGGAAAGGCTTATCTTTCTCAGTGTTTATCACTGTCAGTAGAGTCATTGAAGATTGCTAGAAATTAACCTGTGGAATAGATACAGAAAGAGAATTGATATATTGAGGCAGCACACACAGGAAGATCTCATTTTCATTTTCCACCTTACTTCCACCCTAGGTGAGAGAATGATGTGTTTCAAACTTGTATTTAAAATTGGATAAATGATTTTAGATAGAGCAATAGTGTTTATAGTAGCAAGAATAATCCCATGAACTACATTATTCAGTACCTACTATGTGCCAGGCACTGTGCTCAATGCTTCACACATAGGCTTTCATTTAATCCTAACAACCACCCAATGCAGTAGAAGTTATTTACATTTGATAGAGAAACAGAAACTCTGAGTGCTTAAGTTATTTCCTCAAGGCCATATTGAGTATCAGAGCTAGAAGCTGAACTCAGAATAACTGTCTCCAAAGCTTTTACTTGTTAATATGTAAATAATAATGGTTTCTTTATTAAATAGATAGCTGCTAAGCTCTTTTGAAGCTATTGATATTAGAAGGAAGACACTGTTTTCAATAGAGAGGATGTGTATGTGTATGTGGTGAGTGGAGATGATGAAGATGAAGATGATGAGCGAATCCAAGATGTATGAGTTACTGTTTTTGCCAAATTAAGCCTGGCAAAGTGTTAAAGTTTATACTTTTGTTCCTAATGCCAGGCTTTAATTTTCTTAGTGTTCTTTGCGTGTGCTAGTAACTTCTAATAAGAGATAACCAAAGAGTCAAGTTTAATTAATTCAGAAGTATCAATACAGGTATGTGCAACTTATTTGTAAGCCAAAGACGGTTTTCAACTACATGATGTGTTTGACTAGAAAGAAATCATTCACAAAATACAGTTTAAATAAAAGAAAAGATATATTCTTATAATTTGTTCTGGTTTATGATATAAACAAAAACAAATTTGGAAATTTATGAATGAATAAATATAGATTTGAATTGTCAAGGGGGATTTCAGTTTGGAAAATTTCCTCTTCTGTAAATAAAATCTCTTTTTTTTTTTCAGCCATGCAGCACACTAATAGCCAGAATTATCTAGAGGAGAACTTAAGAGCTGTGTGAGTTTTATTATCAGTATTCTTTTGTTTGAAATGTAAAATCATATTAATTATTTTTGGGGGGGAGTAGGGCAGTGATATAACAAGATTGATGGAGGAAAAGAGTTTGATTCTATCTTCAGCATTCACACAAGTGTTCTGTTTCAGCACTAGTATTATGGTTGCACAGTTTCTTCAGAAATTGACTTATGAAAAAGTACAAACCATAGTTAAAGAATTACTAGATCTTGCAGAGAGGTGCAAGAGCCTCAAGCCACACAAATCACCTTCAGAATGTTGTCACCAATTGGTAGGTGAATCATGTTCTCCCTTTTTCTCTCTGTTTTTTTAAAAACTAAATTGCAAACAAAAGATGTTGTTATGAAGTCGGATGATTGAATAATTAGGCAAGGGATTTTAAGGCAACAATATGTACATGTGTCACACTCAAGATATAATCTTTGTAGGTTTATAAACTTACATTTTATCATTTCATATCTGGGAGATCAGACTCTGAGAACCAAATGCTCAAGAGAATGAATTGTACCCTAGAATGCCAATTTGTTAATTTAAGTCGGTTGCTCTTTCTCTGTCACTAGAATATCATTGTCTGACATCCTCATATAAAGGTTTCTGGGAAATTAATGTACTGATTTTAAAAGTTTCTAAGAGAATATAAAAAAGAAGAAAAAAGTGAATATTATTATAGGCTTTTTTCCCACTTAGTAGAAAATCTTGAAAATTACTATTGTCTCATAAAATATGTCTATCTTGTGATTAGAAAAATCCTTGATAAAAACTAACATATTCTTATAATCTACATATTTTTGGATCAATTATTCTCATATCAACAATTTAAATACAAATAAATAATTTTCTTTTTTATTTATAGATTTTTTTCACTCCATCTTCTTGGGCTAAAACCTACCTATTTTTTACCAGACTCTAAGTAGTCGTAGAAAAATCATTAGTCTAATTAGAGACACACTTTAAATGAAGTTCCTTTGCCAGTGGCTAGCCTCACTTATTTTATATCGATTTCTTCTTATTTCCATTTCCAAAGATGACCTTTTTCTGCCCTTATCCCACAAATCTGGAAGCATATGTCATTTGAGGTTTACAGCATCCCACACATTTACTGCCATTCAAAGATACTTGAAAACTGAATCATTACATTTCTATTTGAATATTTGACACTGAATACACATTGCCTCAGAGTTTAACTTTTAAAATAAAGTCCCATGGAAACCAACTAAAAACAGTCAGGAAGCAAGGAAAGCAAACTAACAGCTGTTTCTTGGTGGGTAATTCTTATTAAAAATACCTTTATTTCTTTAGGTCCTGGGCATTTTGGCTTACCTTTATTTTAATACCTTCAACTGTATGAAAATGAAGCACTTACATAGGTAGGGAGAAAATGATAAATTCTGTTTGGCCAATGTCCAGCATATGGGAATTTAGACTTAAGAACATTTTAAAAGGCTTTCACTCAAAAGAGCTATGTCCAGGGACTATTGGATACAGAGTATAACATTATGCACTCAGTTGCACTCAGTTGCCTTTTCTATATAATTTCTTAACTTTCCTGTGGTTAGAAATGTAGACCACAAGTGCCTTCCCTTAAGTTATTATTTCCTCCTACAGATGACTACCTTCCTAGAGCATATTTGCAATAACCAAGGGTTGGCTGACAGACATGTATTTTCTGACTGTTGCAATACAAATAATTCAGCAAGACACAAGTGCTTCCTATCATACAAAAAGGATGTTGCAGGTTACAGTGATATATTCCAAATTTCAAATCCTGAGCAGATCTGTGAGATGGACAAAGAGAATCCAGTGCCAGTGAAAGAGAAGTAAGTCACTTTTCCTTGCCAGGTCTTTGAAAAAGAGTATTTTCCAATTTTGAAGACAGATCTTTTGTTTTAATATAAAAGCCTCTGAGTACACAATGCTTGATTATATAAAATTAAAGTGAAAATTTGAGCTACAATTTATCTTTTTCCCTCACAATGACAACATGGTCTTAGTGAACCCAAGAGGGCATGAGAATGTCTGTGCCATGAAACATTAAAAAGGACTAGGATCTGTAAAGGACCCATCTCCTTAAAGGTTAGATTGGTCAGACCAGTAGCAAATGATGTTGAAAAATACAGTCTAGTAGACAAAGCACAATAAACAGAGTATTGGGAATAGAGAGCAGGTAATAGCTCAGGCAATGGGCTGGTGTTTGGGAGGTTCACCAAGGGATAGCAGGAGGGGTATCTGATAGGCATGGAGATAGAGTCTGTCATTGGGAACCTAGGAATAAGTAATAATTGTGGATCCGACAGAGATGAGTTTTCTACTCAAGAACTCTGATTCTGTAATTCCCATCTGGAGTGGATAGCATGACAGCCCGTGGGTAGGTGAGCTCATATTTTGGTTTCCTAGTTAGCACAGGAGTCTATCTTTTGAGAGTGAGGTACGAACAAGTTAGAGGCAGGCAACCAAAACCAGAGAGAGGTAGAAATGACAAGAGAAGTACAAAGCTTCAGTTCTCAAGGAATGCAATTCTGGCCATCTGGTCAAGACAGACTCACACACTGGGAATAAGGGAAAGATCTGATTGCTGGATCTAGGTCAAAAGGCATGGTGGTGGTTTGATTTCAGATTTTAGACATGAAACTCTAAACCAGAAATGAATGAGCAGACAGGGTGACTTGATGTTGAACAATGTAAACACTTTTAATTCACCTATACATGGGCAGAATTGCCCCAGAAGTTACTGAGCCTTCAGGAAGGAATTAAATGGCCCCAGTCACTAGGGAGAAAGGACTAAGGGACAAAGGATTGGGCCGGTTCCAACTGGTCTGACATTAGGGGCAACCAAATGGGAAACTGTAATATGAACCTGGCTACCTATTAAGTGAAGTGCTAGCCACTCTAGGTGAGATTTATAAAATCAGGTTCGGGCATTATAAAATCAGGTTTGAGCATTCAGAGATTACGAAATCTAACCAATACTCAGGCAGTGAATCTAATCTCTTCTTGAACATTTACAATTAAGTCAGTATCAAGGAGTTATTTTATATGCTAATTTAACTTATGTGCATACAACCATAAATATTCAGGAGAAAATAATTTTCTAACTACTTGCTTCATAATTATATCAACAACTTTGTTTAGTTCTCAACCAAAGAAACAGTAACTTATATCAAAGCTAGAGGAAAAGTCTGCTATTTCAGTCTTATCAAAAGATAGCATAGAATACAGATACACCAAACTGTAGTTATTGTATCTTTGGATTATCTAAGGAATTTTCAATGACAGTTTTGATTATTGTAAGATAAGTGTGACCCTTTGTTACCTTGCAATAGGGACATTCTATTTTTAAATGGCTCTAATTATTAGAAAGCTTTTCCTTATACTAAGTTCAACTTTGCCTTTGGAGATTTGAAATTAGATTAGTTCATACTGAAAATCCTCTATGGGAACTAAGTTACTGCAGCACAAAAATGAACTCTTAGTTTAACATAGTACCCAACAGAGAGCAGAGGTATTGAATGGCTCCAATGAAATTTCCTATCAACCAAGAATTTTGCCTTATCTTGGGTGGCAGTTGTATCTTGATAATGTCAATTCTGCTTTTCTTTTTTTACAAGTTGGGCTTGAGAAACTTTGCTGAAATGAAACAAATCTATTGACTGAACTTCCAAGAGTAAGGGGGTGTGAGGGTGGAGGTTGGGCGGGGGTCAGCATTTTCTCTAGTTTAGCCTTTTGCTTATACTATCCCAGTAAATGGTTAAAGCCTTAACTGTGCTTTCATTTTGGCTTTTTGTCTTCATTGGCTACTCTGGAACTTGGCAGGTCAGCCTTCTCCAGCTCAGCTCAGCTCCTGACACCCCTCTTCCAAGGGGTAACTCAGGAGTGCAAGATCCTTCCACCTTGGAGCTATACCATCTGGAGCATGTGTTTCCAAGGTTACTGCAAAAAAGAAAGCGAGAGACTAGGGAACTGTGCAAAGTAATTAATAGCCAAACCTAGGAGTGGTGTATGGCATGTTTATTAGTATTTCATTGATTAGAACTCAGTTATATGTTCCCACTTAACTGCAAGAGAGGCTGGAAAAGTAGTCTTCCTGTGAAAACAAGAAGAGAAAGTGGATTTGTGTGAACATTGAGCCAGTTTTTGTCTGCAATGTCAGCTTTTTTGGGGTAATTGTGTGTGTGGGGAGGTGGGGAGTAAATAATTTGAGTAAGCTTTGTGGAATAGTGTGAGGAGATATGATTATAAGTGAAAGGCAGGCCTGGTGCCCAGGCTCTATAATGAATGTAAAGAATAAATTTGAGAAGCAAATTAAGACTGGGATTTAGTAAGAAACCAAAATATTGTGTGACACGTCTTGGAGGACAATGGAATTAACTTTTCTAGTCTAGAAAGATCTTATGGATGATTTCAGAGATTCCTCTTCACCCACCAATAGCTTCTAAATTTAATTCCCCTTCACCAGGTGTACAATCTTCCATTTACAATCAGTTTAGACTATTGAACTTTCTATCTCCTACTACTTATATAAAAATGAAAAGTTTTAATTACTGATTTTCTTTACCTACTGGTCCAGAAAGTACAGTTGGTGACTTCATGGGCACTGTCTAACCTCACAGTGATCTCTCTGTAGTGAACTTTTGATGCATTTAAGTACAGTGCTATCCTATTTCTGTCACCATGAAATTCTAGAAGTTTCAGGTCAACAAAACTAAATGAATCCTAAGTTTTTAAGAAACAGTGTCAGCATATGTTCTTGAATTCCAAATTATATAGCTTTGTATTTGTCAAATTACAGGTACATTTATGAAACTTCTAGGAAACATCCATTCTTGTACGGACCCACTATTCTGACCATGTCTGCTTGCTACGAAACAGCTGTTCAGTCTTGTTGCCGAGAAGAAAATAAGACTGAATGCTTCCAGATAAAGGTAAACTATTCATATGTCAACTCTTACTTAGGGACTTGTTATGCTAAGTGTGGGCTATGGACCATCAGCATACGCATCACCTGGCAGCTTGTTAGAAATACAGTCTGAAGCTTTTCTCCAGACCTGCTAAAGAAGACTTCATTTTAACAAGATACTCAGGCAATTCATAGAGTCCTTAAATTTTGAGAAGCATGATCTAGCATAAATATAACTTCATAATAAATATTTAATATTCCAGTTATTATTTCTGTATAACAGAACACCCCAAAATTTAGTGGCTCAAAACAATAACAATGAGTTTATTACTCTTATGGTTTCAATGGGTCAGGAATTCAGGAAGGGCTCATCTGGGCTTTTCTGGCTCCTGATTTTTCATGTGGTTGCAGTCAATGGCTGGGGCTCTGAAGGTCTGAAGTACCTGGGGGTTGGTCCAACATCTCTTTCTCCTCATATTATCTCAGGGCCTTTCCATGTGGTCTCTCTGTCTTGGCTGGTTTGGGCTGCTTCACAGAATGGCAGCCTCAGGGCAGAAGTTGTATGGCCTTTTATGACCAGGATTCAAAAGTTACTTCTGCTCTACTCTATTGGTTGAAATACTATAAAATCTCACCAGTTTGAAGGAGAAAGTAAATATACTGTAACAAAAGCTCATCGTAAGAAGAACATGGGATAGAAGTTGTTATTATAGCCATCTTTAGAAAATAGAGTTAGCTTCACACTTAATTTTAACCGTGTGGCTTTTTCTCCTTCGTTGAATAGACATAAATCGGTGATTTGTTCCATAATAAAACTACTTTTTATGTATGTTCATTAAAGGTTCTAAATATCAACACAAAATAACCATCTTTAGAAGGCACACCAGATGGATTTTCCCAAGGTCATGTTGAAATGAATAGTAGTTTGATAATCGTTTTGATGAATTCCTCAAGTCTAAGGGCAGTGCCGCTTCTTCCTTGCTGTTTTCTTTGATCTCCTCAGTGAGAATTTCTCTCATATGCCTCTCAACCCCTATTTCTCTATTCCTCTAAACCTATTTCTCCTATTGAGCTCCTCATCATCTACCTTGTGTAAGAAATTAAATAATGTATCTAAAGAGTCTGACATATGCTAAGTACTCAATAATCGTAGCTATTATCATTAAAGCTCCTTACATATATTTCTTTCCCTAGTCATCTCCAATTCCTTCAGTAGCCAATTCTGAATTCCTAAGCAAGACAGTCATTTTTGTCTCCTTTTGGTTTCGTATTATTAAAAACAACAAAAACAAGTGATTGTGTAGACTTAGGTCTCATTACCTGGCATTTTGGAAGAATGAACTTTTTCATGAAGGTTAGTTTTTTTTAGGTAACTTGTTTCAAAGTTTTCTTAATCTTAACCCTTTCAGAGGAAATTTTTCCTTAATGTATAACGTGCCCCTATAATTTTTTTTTTAATTTTTATTGGAGTATAGTTGATTTACAATGTTGTGTTAGTTTCTGTTGCACAGCAAAGTGAATCAGTATACATATACATATATCCACTCTTGTTTAGATTCTTTTCCCATATAGGTCATTTCAGAGTATTGAGTTCCTTGTGCTATACAGTAGGTTCTTCTCAGTTATCGACTTTTTATATAATAGTTTGTATATATCAATCCCAATCTCCCTATTTATCCCTACCCCCCAACCCCGATTTCCCCCTGTAACCATAAGTTTATTTTCTACATCTGCGACTCTATGTCTGTTTTATAAATAAGTACTATTTTTTTTAGATTCCACATATAAGCAATATCATATGATATTTGTCTTTCTCTGTCTGACTTATTTCACTCAGTATGACAATCTCTAGGTCCATCCACATACTAAGCAGATGCTTTTAAGTTAGCTAAGAGTTCTTTTCTCCTCTCCCTCACTTTGTGATGTTTACAGTCTTGCTGCCTCCAGGATGTCTGTTCCTAGAAGTTCTTGCTCCTTGCCCAGAGAAAATTGCATAGCCAGTCATGTAAAAGTTGTATCTATGATCAGAGAATGTAGTTTATGAGGTAAGCCTTCACAGACTCTCTTGTGAAGAAGTGGATAAGCTTGTTTGTATTTGATTTCAAATGAGTATAATACAACAAAATAAGAATAAAAATAATAATTATATTTATAATTAATTATAAAGTATAATTTATTATCGTTGTGTCATATTTGTGGTTTGAATATTGCCTCTGTATACATTATCTAACTTGTTCTTAAAAAAAGCATTGTAAGGTGCTGTTACCCCAAGTTAAAATAATATATGGTCAATATAATGTTTTAAGTGAATATATAGAGCTCTTCTGAAATTTGAAAATGTTGTTTATTCTCCCACCACACAGAGATACCAATTTTGGTATATTTCCTTTTATTCATTTTTTTCATTCACAGATTTTATTTTGTACATTGTTGTGATCAAACTGAATATATAGTTTTGGTTAGAGACTTAAATACATGTGCTTTTTATTAGAAGACAAAAGTAAAAATTCTGGGTTAAAGAATATGAACATTTTTGTGGGGGAGGCTCCATTAATATATATTGCAAAACTGGAGCATATATCATAGATAAGCATTTGGAGACACGTTCAAGATGACAGGGCTAGTAACTTGAATAAAACCAAAATACAACTGTAAGATGTTATCGAAATTTATTCTAGTGGCTCTCTGGATTTTTGTTTGTTCACATTCTTGTTCTCATTTATATGCCAAATGTCTAAGTTCTGGGACAAACAATCTCTGGGGAAGTGAGATGCTATTTTATAAAAAACAAAAAACAAAAAAACAGAGCCTTCACCAAATTATGCTTTTACATTTGGCCTCATAGATAAGGCAATAAAAACTTTCTACTTTTGAGGAGATATATGATTTTTATTTTTCTCTCTTCTTTACTAACCATGAGATGAACTTCTTCTGTTGTTACCATAGTTCTTTGATGAGTCGGTTTTCTAATTACAGCTAGAACCCATCAGAAAATACGTTAGAGAAATATCTTTGAGGCATCACCACTTATGTGAGATTGGGATTAAATTCAACCACAAAGTAGCAAAAGCAGTGTAAGTTACCTATTTAGATTTGTGGGCTTTGTTGCTTTGGATCACCCTCTTTGATTAAACTCATTTGAAAAATCATTTATCTTTCGTTTGCTAATGTCTCAGTGCAAATCTGGTTCCTTTCTCTACACGTGTGCTACTTGCCTGTTCAATAGGGCACACTGGGCTGTGCCTGAAAATGCACAGTCCTCCTCTCTACCCACTATCTCCTGTGGGGTTGATATCTCCTCTATCAGCTTCTTCCATCAGTTCAAATCCTTTAGGCTCTTCTCCAGTGCACAAAAGATTCTGTACATTCAGATGCTCACACTTAGTAGTTCTGCATGGTAAAGGTTAGAGGACAAAAGGTATTTTTCTCTTGGAAGATAAGAAATATTTTGGCTCTAATGTCATGTAGGACAGAAAAAGCGAGTGGTGTTTTTTGGGGTGGGGATAGAGGAGTGTGGGGTGGGAGGAGAACTTGATGCTACTCAGTGTGCCTCTATCTTGGCCCAGATTGTGTTCCTGTCCCAAGTTGACCCCTGAAGACATCTTCCCTTATATCACCTTCTTCCCCAATTTAGGATAACATTGGGCTGCCTGGAAGCTCAGTTTTCCTTATAAGGCAAGCCCATTTTTCATATTTCTAGAAAAATTTCAGGGATGTTTTTCAGTTGTGAACAGAGAGGGACAAGGAAGAACCAAACCTCTTACAATTATTATTATTATTATTTGTTTCACTGAATAAAAGTTTTTCTTAAATTGAAGTATAGTTGATTTACAGTATTGTGTTAGTTTCAGGTGTCCAGCAAAGTGATTCAGTTACATATTTTTTTTTTCAGATTATTTTCCATTATAGGTTATCACAAGATATTTGAGTAAATGTTGAGACAAAGTTTAAATTTTAAAATTGATGCAAATCTGCTTGATTTGGAGAATTTCATGACCGCCTATGGTACAGGTGGGAATAGGCAGAGATATATCTCTACTCTATGGAAGATTTCCCTGGTGTCAACTATTGGAACTATTGCAGAATTTTAAAGGAGTTGGATGATATCCATGATTCCAGTAGCAAATATGTGAAGTTAGGCAAAGTCAGTTCTTTCTAAACCAAAAGAAACCATGTTTTCCTAGAGCTAAGTGTCCTGATTTCCAGACTCTGAGTCAGGGCTGGGGGAAGAAGGGTGATTTTTCTAAGTTATTACAAGGCAAATAATGGGAATGATATAAAACCCATCACTTGTCTCAGACCACAGTAAACAGGCAAATGAAACTATCTAGCCCTATGTGTATAACCATGGACATAAATTATTAGAATTGCAAATATCTCCAGTCTGGTCCCTAAAACAAAATCAAACAAAGGAAGAAAGGAAGCCTTTCCCCAAGCTAATGAGAAATCTCACAGTAAGTAGGATTTGATTTCTTTGTCCCACTGAGAATGTTATTATTGATGTAATTTAAAGGTAATTAAGAGGTTTATCTTACAATTATTATCTTTCTGATAAAGAATTTTATTTGGAAAGTCAGGTCAGATAAATTCCCAAATTACCTATCTAAGCAACTCAACTTCTTTAAACAATAATTTGAATGATGAAAATGACTCTATTTACACGATTATGAATTGAATAATTTTCATTTTGTGATTTACATCTTTGTATGGCTCTGGGTTCTATCACTGTAGAAATAGAAAACATTTATAATATACAACTGTCTTCATCCTACATTTGCAACTGTGTTTCTATTCTTTCGGTTACTCAATGAACTACAACTAATTTTAGAAAGAATTGAATTCAAAAAACTGTTTAAAATGTACTTTTTTTTTCAGGGAATTGGTTCTGTTGACTAAAAAACAACCTAGAGCTAACTTTTCTGAAATTGCCAAACTGGCCATGGATATTAAAAATCTGCATCAGATCTGTTGTGAAGGAAATGCAGTAGCGTGTGTGCTTGGCAGAGTAAGATTTTCTCTTTTCTTAAAACTCTTTAAAATACTTGTACTTTTTAAATAAAGGTGAGGGTGGTATAAATGAATCTAAAAAAGTAATTATCATTTCTCAATATTATCAACAGAATGGTGTCTCCCCTCCTCTCTCTTCTCTTCTCATGAAACAATTTTTGTCTTTCTTTTCCTCCCTTCCTCCCTTCCTTCCTTCCTTCCTTCCTCATTCTATCTACTTTATTCTTTTATTCTTAAATTTTTAGAGCTGGCTGCTAATTTTCTTCCAAACTGGGATTGTATTTCATTCATCTTTGAATCTCTAGCAAGTCTTAGAATTGCAAACTATACCCTCAGGCCTTATCAGCCCGGAGGAAAAGAAGAAACCACCAAAAGCAAAGGTGTGGCATCAAGGGACAAGGGCCGGGGCATGGACAGCATAGAACTCACCTGCCCCACGTCCAAATTTAAAGTCTCAAAATCCCAGAGAAGGAAAAAATTGTAGCTGTTAAAATCCTGATAACGTTTTAGTAAATCACAAGTTACAAGTATGTTCCTATTCATTCTACAAGTTTGAAAATTGAATAAT
Organism: Balaenoptera borealis; assembly: GCF_965194805.1. Lineage (NCBI taxonomy): Eukaryota > Metazoa > Chordata > Mammalia > Artiodactyla > Balaenopteridae > Balaenoptera > Balaenoptera borealis. The sequence continues at coordinate 60,689,671 of NC_138861.1, read as the reverse complement.
TTTCATCATGATAAAAAATAAAACAGAAACAAAGACAGACTACAATCATGATTTCAGTGAGAAATCTATGACTCTTATGGGCAGGAATCCTTACCCCCAACAATTTTTGTCCCATTACACAACAGATTAAGGAATGTGGGTAACAAAATCAATTAAAATAGAAAAATCATTGAATCGAACACTCAGTAGAACCCCTAAGATTCTAAGTCCTCAAATGTCTACTTTGCTGGAACAGAGAGTTGGGGTCGGACTATAGCTTTCCCTTGGCAGCCATCGCAGTTGGCCATTGTTTGGTCAGTGCCGCATTCAGCTTGACCGAAAGATGGTGGCCGCTACTGCCAATTCCATCCTGGAGATAGACAATATAAAGTTGCTTCTTGGATTACTTCCCGTATGGCAAGAATCTCAACGCATACTGGAAGCAATACTATCCTATACACTTAGAAGTCATGCTGGCTCTTTAGGACAGGCTCTCAGAATCCTATCTGCATGAAGACTAGGTGAAAATTACAGGGAACTTTGGGACCTATCCATAGGTATTAAAACAAAACAAAAGAAAAATCTCTAAAATCCTTTAACACATAAACAATACCCATGCCAAACTGGTAACTCTAGAACGGCTCCTGTTATGGTCTATACTATGACAGGAATGCTAGAACAATCTCCAGTTATTTAATTATATTAGATAGTATTCATAAGCAATATAAAGTAACTTTAGATAGTTCTGGCATTCCTGTTTTATTCTAGACTATAAAGGAAACAGGTTTAGAGTTATTGGCTTGACAAAGATACTTTTATGTGTTGAGATGTTTCACTCTGTTTTAGAGGTTGTCTTGTTTTGTTTTAAATAGGATGGATTCTGAACATTAGTAAATATTCTTTTGTCTTCTTAGGATGCTCATTTGATTTTTATTGTTTGACTTATCCATTGATGAATTATATTAAAAGATTTCTTAATATTTACCCATCTTTACATTGCTCAAGTCAATATAATTTTACTATATCTATGGTCTCTCTCTCTCTCTCTCTCTCTCTATATATATATATGTCACATTTTTGCATTTATCTTTAGATGTGAAATGGATCTAGAACTTTCTTTTTTGGCACATATTTTATCAGGTTTTGGTATCCAGTTATGATAACTTCTAAAAGATGAGTTAGAATTTTTTTCCTTTCGAATTCTCTGAAATAACTTAAATAGCACTGTAACTTACTTGTTTTCTGAAGGTTTGTCTGTGAAACTGGAGGAGGGATGGAGATGTAAACTGATGTGACAGCTTCTCCATTTCTTTTGTTATGGATTTATTTAAACATTTTTTCAGTCAGTCTTTATTATTCATGAATTCTGTACTTGAGAATTCACCTACATGCCAAAATTTATTTGTGACCCCCAAATCAATACTCACAGCACTTTGTGGTCATTCCCAGATTTATGCATGCTCAGAGCAGTGGAAATCTGAGTTGGCAGATGTGCATGGTTCCAGCTACAATAGAACAAGGTGATGCTCTCTGCCTTCTTGTTGTAGCTCTCATACTGTGAATAGGTGTTCTTTTTGCAGTCTATTTAGTGCCACATTTTCTGCATTTCTGTGTTTTTTGTTGATGAGTTAGCTGTTTAAAATGGCCCGAGTATAGTTCTGAAGTGTTGTCTAGTGTTCCTAGAAGCTGTGATGTGCCTTGTGGAAAGAATATGTATTTTATTTTATTGGAGTATAATTGCTTTACAATGGTGTGTTAGTTTCTGCTTTATAACAAAGTGAATCAGCTATACATATACATATATCCCCATATCTCCTCCCTCTTGCATCTCCCTCCCACCCTCCCTATCCCACCCCTCTAGGTGGTCACAAAGCTCCGAGTTGATCTCCCTGTGCTATGCAGTTGCTTCCCACTAGCTATCTATTTTACATTTGGTAGTATATATAAGTCCATGCCACTCTCTCACCTCGTCCCAGCTTACCCTTCCCCCTCCCCTTGTCCTCAAGTCCATTCTCTATGTCTGCATCTTTATTCCTGTCCTGCCCCTAGGTTCTTCAGAACCTTTTTTTTTTTTTTTTAGATTCCATATATATGTGTTAGCATACGGTATTTATTTTTCTCTTTCTGACTTACTTCACTCTGTATGACAATCTCTAGGTCCATCCACCTCACTACAAATAACTCAGTTTTGTTTCTTTTTATGGCTGAGTAATATTCCATTGTATATATGTGCCACATCTTCTTTATCCATTCATCTGTCGATGGACACTTAGGTTGCTTCCATGTCCTGGCTACTGTAAATAGAGCTGCAATGAGCATTGCGGTACATGACTCTTTTTGAATTATGGTTTTCTCAGGGTATATGTCCAGTAGTGGGATTGCTGGGTCGTATGGTAGTTCTATTTTAGAATATGTATTTTAGATAAGCTTTGTTCATGCATGAAGAACAGTGCTGGTGGCTATGAGTTCAATGTGAATAAATCACCAATATGCAGTAGTCCGCCTTATTGCCCCCTTTGCTTCCTGAGGTTTCAGTTAATCACAGTCAACTTTCATCTGAAAATATTAAACAGAAAAATCCAGAAATAATTAATAAGTTTTAAATTGTGCACCATTCTGAGTAGCATGATGAAATCTTGTGCCATCTTGTTCTATCTCATCTGGGATGTGAATCATCCCTTTGTCCAGCGTTTCTTGGGGATTAGTCACTCAGCAGCCATATAGGTTATCAGATTGGCTCTCCTGGGATCACAGTGCTTGTGTTCAAGTCACCCTTACTTTACTTAACAATGGCACAAGAGTAGTGATGCTGGCAATTTGGATCTGCCAAAGAGAAGCTGTAAAGTGTATCCTTGAAGTGGAAAGGTGAAAGTTCTCAACTTAATAGGAATAAGAAAAAAAAAATCAAATGCTGAGGTTGCTAAGATCAATGGTAAGAACAAATCTTTTATCTGTGAAATTGTGAAGAAGGAAAAAGAAATTCATGTTAGTTTTGCTGTCACACCTCAAACTGCGAAAGTTTTGGCCACAGTGCATGATAAGTGCTTAGTTTAGATGGAAAAGGCATTAAAATTGTACAATAAGGTATTTTGAGAGAAAGAGAGAGAGAGAGACCACATTCACATAACTTTTATTACAGTATATTGTTATAATTGTTCTATTTGATTGTAAGCTATTTTTGTTAATCTCTTACTGTCCCTAACTTATAAATTAAACTTTATCATAGGTATGTATGTACAGGAAAAAACATAGTATATATAATGTTTGGTACTATCTGCAGTTTCAGGCATTGACTGGGGGTCTTGGAATGTAACCACTGTGGGTAAGGGGGGGCTACTCTATATTAAATAAGGTGTTTTAGACAGAAACATACACAAAATTAGGTTATGTCTTGATCTGTTGACGAAAATGTGGTCAGAGACTTGCAGAAAACTTATTCTGTCTTTCCTCTAGGGCAGATGATTCAATATTCACGAATTCAGTGTTTATAACTACTGTGAATAATGAGAATCAACTGTACTTATTTTTGTCAGGTTTTAAAATATACATTTTCCTTTAAAAAATCTCCTTCATTAGCACTTTCTCATTTAGAAATATAGAGTTCTACACGACAATATTATTATTTGATAACTAAAAACATCAATTATGTAGTTATACCTCCTTTCCCCCCATGTATATATGTTTTCTCCTTTAAGTAATTAGTTTTGCAAAGGGACTATTTAATTTACTGTTGTTTTCCAAGACAGAGTTCTTGGAAAACGACATTTACTCCAGTTTCACAACTAGGTAGAGCCTAGTCAGAAGTGCTTTATGTCATTTCTAGGCCTGGCCTATAAAATCTCCTGTCCAAAACCCCCAATCTGAGGTCAATGTTAGAATCTACAGGTTGAAGATGACAGTGCCTCTGTCAGCCTGGTTCTCAGAACTACTGCCCAGAGACAATACACCTCCCCTTCTCAATAGGACTTTATTGAGAAAGAAACGACTGGATCCTATTAAGCCACCAAGAGCAGGCTCGTCTCTTAACTAATGGACACACTCTCCCTTATCGGTCTCAGCCTGACCTCACAATGCAGCTTCAATTTACCACTCTCAGATCTAGATCTTCAGTACATTCTTCTTCTCTCCTGATCCCTTAATCTTAACCTCAACTAAATTTTCCCAATGAGCTCAAAATGTCCTATATATCATTTCCCAAATATGCCATGTTCTTCACCTCTAAGACTCTTTATATATAAAGATGGATAATTCTAGTAAGCTTTTCCTTTCCATTTGTTTCCAACTAACTTCTATTTGTCCTTCAAGACTCAAATCATTCAAGATCTTCACTCTGATCTTTATCCAGTCTGGATTGCCAGTCTCTCTTTTTTCTTCCAAAATATAATACGTACATTTCTCTAACAATTTATTTTATAATGCATTATTATTGTTGTTTAATTATTTGACTCTCCAACTAGATTGTGAGTTCCTTAAGTATAGAGACTAGCTTGTTCATACACACATGTACTTATTTTTGTATGTGTATATATAAGTAAATATGTAAGTTTTATAGTAATATTACAGTAATGTAGATAGAAAATGACAGAGACAAAACGTTTTCTAAACTGGGATCCCAGAACGATAACAACAGTAGCAAGTAATAAAACTCTTCATTTGTATTTTGTTGGGCTAAACTTGAAAACAATAATACAGTCTGTCTCCCTTTAAGTTCTTTAAGAGATGTTAGAAGAACTTGTGACACTTGAGTAACATCAAATAGAGAAGGTTTCTTATTAGAATGAGTCACTATAAATGACCTTTTTGGTCTCTCAGTTTGTCATGGAAAAAGCAATATAAGATGCCAAGTTTTTCTCTGGTTTTCTACTAATAGCAATAAAAAGAAATAAGTTCAGAATGAAGTCATCAAAAATAACTGCTCTTTTATGTTTATAGAGCCAGCTTATGAACTATACCTGCTCTAAACAGGCTACACTATCCAGCAAGATCACTCCATGCTGTGAACTGCCAGAACCATTCCGAGGGGAATGCATTATCAACTCAGAAAATGACAAACCTGATCTCTCATCCCTGCCACTTAGCAGGTTTACAGAAGACCAGTTTGTATGCAAACAATTCACTGACAAACAAGATGACTTCCTACAAGAGTAATATGGCTTTTTGTAAAATCTTAGTAATGGGATATTGTATTTATGGATTCTTTGGGAGAGGTTGCAAACTTGAATGATGACAGAGGCGAGCCAATGATGTGAGTGAACGGTTAAATGGCTGAGAGGAGATGCCTTGTGGAGTCCAAGGTTGCAGCTACTATTTGGCTCTAGCTACTTGTTACCATATGGGAATGTAGGCTTTGGGTCGTTGGGTCAACTGCATTTTGAGAGAAGTCGGAAATCTCTTGATTTTTAAATGTTGACATCTAATATAGGAATTTAAAAAAACATGGTGAGCGTCAAGTGTGTGCAAGCTTTGCTCTGAGGGACTTAGTCATCCCTAAGTAAGGCTTTCAGATTGGTTTGCCTGGCCAACTCTTCTAATTAATTTAATGCCTACTATCAAAGCCATAGTGTGGCATTTCAAGATTAAAGAGATGGAGTTCTAACATCTCCGGTGTCCATTCAGAAGTGCAAATTATTTTGGGCATAAAGCAAACTGATTTCAATATATTATAATATTAAGACAATATTACTGAGTAATTGAAATAATTCCAAAGTCACTTTGTGAAGTATTATTTGAAGCAAACTAAATTCTAACAAAACATAAGAATTTGAATTATTCTCAAAGTTTTCTGTAGATTGACTTTAGCTATATTTCTGAAATTACATTTGACACTGGCTTGTAAAAGTAAATGTCACTACCTGAACTCACTTATCCCTAAACTTGCATTTAGTATTGAAAAAGTTGATACGTACAACTTCCTAGTGGAAATTACGTTAGACTATGAGTTGTGAGACGTGAGTTCCAGTCTAGCTTGGTCATGCAACAGCTTTGAAATGCAGTTCAAGCCACTTAATTTCCCCAGACTTTTGGGTTCCAACTGTAAACTGAGGCAGTTGGATAAGATCACTTCAGATGTCCCTTCTGTAATTCTATGATTCCTTTGAAAATATTCTAGAGTCCAAATTTCTCTTTCTTGTAACCCAGAAGAATGTGCAGCTTATGGACAACTCATGCTTGAAGGCTTATGTGGAAAACAGGGGAAGGTGGTTATTTAATACCTAGTCAGCACAGTCTTACAAAAAAATTGTAATATTTATAAAATCTAGCCTCAAAGATCATCAAGAAAATGTTCTCACGCAAACACTTGAAATGAATTTCTAGTAAAAGTAAGGAGAGACCCTGAGCCAGGAACTAAAGCTTATCAGGATATTTTAGGTTCAAGTTTGAATCTGCCACTCACTACTGTGTAACTTTGGAAAAATCACGTAATTTTATTGATTTGGTTTCCTTATCTCAAAATATAACCAATAAAACTTCCCTGCCAGCCTTCCAAGATTTTCAAATACCTAAAGTCAGTTAAAATATTGAATAAATTTCATGGTCATAGTTGGCTTTTGAAAGAAAACTATGGCTTCAGAAATTTAGTGTTTACTTTCTAATATGTTCATGTGCTTACAGGTTTCTTTATGAATATTCAAGAAGACATCCAGAGTTGGCAGTTCCAGTGATTTTAAGAGTGGATACAGTATATCAAAACTTACTGGGAAAATGCTGTAAATTAGAAAATCCTCTGGAATGCTATAGTCATGGGGTAAATTCTTTTTTTTAAACCTGTTTCTCATAAGTGATTGCAAACATAGGGAAAAGTCCAGTGCTGTTAGTAGTGCTGTACTTTTGTAAGATGATTATGCATGTTCTTTCTAACTGCAAGCACTACACAAAAACTTTGATTTCTGTCTAAACCAAAGGCCACATCATTATACAGCAGCAACTTTCTGTGTGAGTCACTGCATTATAGATTCTGTGTTTTATGAAAACAACTCTGTGCAATCTTCTCTTTAAAGTTTGCTTGGCATGGTAGCAGGTAGCCTGGAAGCATAGCCTATTAGGGTGGGGGAAGGTTGACAGTTTCCACCAAGCAGGCCTGGAAACTGTCCCTATCTCAGGCCAGAAATCATACTGTTCACAGTCAGCAGCTCCTGTTGTGTAGTTGACGTGGAAAAAGCCGGTTGCCTTACAAATCTCTGACCAGAGGATCTGTTATCCACAGTTTACCAGGAGCCAGGTGGTTCTGGCTTTTGTTATGCTAATTAGTGGCTTACGTATTTATAGAGAGGTGGGGATGGAGGACGAAGGCATTTCTTGTCCTGTTTGAGCTCAAGCAGGTACACCTAGCATCTTCCTGTTCCCGGAGAGAAGGCTAAATGAAGGCGACTTAGTCTTTTGTAGGTTAGCACCCTTTCATAGCATCACCTGTAGACTCCACAATCATCATTATGATAATAGCCCCTTACAGGAGCATGGATGTTTACAGTTTACAAAGTAACTTTACAACAAGTGTCCTATTTTATTCTCATGACAGCTTGGTAAGATAGGTAATGGCATAAGTACTAGCTACATTTTATAGATGAGAGTTTTGAATTTCAGAAGGTTCAGGTGACTTGTCCAACGTCACACAGGCAGTAAGGACAAGGCTAAGTGTTAAATCCAGGCAAACAGTTTGCCAATCGGGTAAAATTTTTACTATAATAAATACTGTTTATTAGGATCAGGTGGACTGGGTCTGATTACTTAAGAAGATAACCAGTGCTCCTACCAAAGAGCTAAGTCTGCAAGGTCACTCGTATCTTCCCACTGGAATTTTATTTGCACTGTTCAAGAATTCTTTGAACTTTCATTTAGCTCTGAGAATTCCATGTGATTCCCTTCAACGTGTATTTGTGGAGTGCTTTACTATGTTCAAGTCTGGTACTTGTTTTTATTAAACCATGACTTCTTAATATGTATCTATATTTCTATACCTACATCCATATCTCTATATCTGTACTGTTTACATAAAAATGCTGTATTATTAAAAATAACCAATATGCACGCATACGCACACACATTCTGATCAATTAAACTTAGATCTATAAATTACTTTTAAGGACCTCTTTTTGGCTTGATGAATGATTAGCTTTATGCTTGTAAAATATGCCATTGAAGCCCATAAAAGAGTTCATACTACAGGAAACTAAATATCAATCTTGCTGTCCCACTTTTTTCTCCACAAAGTACATGGCCATTCCTGTTTCAGCAAAATGTGTTGTTTCAACATTTCCAAACTCACTAAGTAAATAAAACCCTGGGTTTAGTAAAACAGTCACATTAAACTATTACAGAAGATGGTTTTGCAATCTTACCTCAAGATATATTGTTGCAACGTTAGATAAACACTGATTATCTTTATTTTTCAGGAAGAGATGTTTCAAAGAGTGGTTCGTGAAAGCCATGAGCAAGTGAAAAATCAGTGTGATTTACATGAGAAATTAGGAGATAGTAACTTCCATGACAGGTATGCTTCCAAGATATTGTCCAGATTTATGGTTGTTCGTGAGTTTTTGTTGACTTCTGCTGCTGAGAGTTGCTAAGAGTCTATAGTCAACCTTAAAATCTCAGAGGCCAAGGAAAAACTCAGTTCAGAATTAACCTAGCTATCTTTGTCTTGATAAGACAGTTGTCCACATAACCTTGGGTGCTTTTACATTGCTTTTTAGGCCAGTTTCCAGATTCCAATCAATGCCCAGAGGTCAGGGAGCCAGCAGACCCTGACTGCCCTTCTGCAATCCCATAGGAGCCCTCTACCCTTCACCTGGATATTTAGTTTGGGGCTTTGCACGCAATTTGGAGTCAAGGCTGCAACAGAAATCTAATCTAGGTTTTCTTTGTCAGTTTCAAGTCAGGTCAATATAGCAAATACAGTATTTTCACCATTAAGAGTAGAGATAAATAGGTACCTTAGTCAGAGGGAGCACACGTAACTCTTTGTGTGCAGAGAGCCTGGTAAATCCCGTTGTATTTCAAAGATTAAGATATCAAAAAAAAACAAAAAAAGCCAATTTTCAGTTATCTTTAAGATCTTACTGTAATGGTCTATTAAGAAGCAGAGTATATATGTTAATCCCAATCTCCCAATTCATCACATATATATACACTAATATGTATAAAATGGATAACTAATAAGAACCTGCTGTATAAAAAAATAAATAAAATAAAATTCAAAAATTCAGAAAAAAAAAATATACAACTGAATGCAGAAAAGCAGGTGGAGAGCACTACATGTTTGTGGATGTTATTTCAATAAAAGTCCAAACAGTTTAGTGTGTGTGTGTGTGTGTGTATGTGTGTGTGTGTGTTTTGATAAAATGATCTTAAAATTCAAACAGATATAAAATAGGTAACTAATAAGAACCTGCTGTATAGCACAGGGAACTCTACTCAAAAAAAAAAAAAAAAAAAAGAAAAAAAAAGAAGCAGAGTATTGAGGAAAAGTTCAGTTTGATATAATGTCCCATAATATTGAGCTTAAATTAAATGTCCAGAATAATGGATCCAAAAAAATTATTCTTGTTTTAGAATATTTGGCTTATTATTATTTTTTTACTGTTGTGTTTAATTGCTAATGTCTAGCTTAAGGATTAGACTGTGGCTCTCAAACTTTAGAGTGCATCAAAATTACCTGGAGGACTTGTTAAATACAGCGCACCCCTAGAGTTTCTGATTCAGTAAATCTGGGGTGGGGCATAAGAATTTTTATTTCTAACAAGTACCCAGGGGATGCTGCCAATCCAGGGGTCACACTTGAAGAAGCACTGGATTAGGTTGACTATTTCATTAGATGTTATAGCTAAATTCTTCCCCTAACTCCATTATAATATAAATGCAATAAATGATTCTGATATTTTGTTGTCCTCAAATTCAGTTCTGCAGAGTCTTTCTCATTAAAATCTCTCTCCATATCCCTCAGTTCCCACTACCACTCTCCTAGTTCAGGCCATCACTTGAATTACTGGCATGGACTTTTCTTCCCTCACTTTGCCTCTTGCCCACCTCCAATCCATTCTTTATATAGCAACCATAATTATCTTAAAAACAACGTAAATCTGATTCTATAGTTAAGATTTCTTCCTTCTCCTCTCTCCAATTCCCAGTCCCCTCTAATTAAGAAAAAAATCACACTCAGTGACTTTCTAAATGCTCCCCTCTTACTTTCACTCCCCTTCACCTGGCTCATTTTTAGTTATTGTCAGATCTCAGCTCACATGTCATTTCCTCTAGGAAGCCTACCTGACCTCCCTGGGATGGGATTAGATGTCATTCTGTGTGCACCTATAGCATTCTCTATTCCTCTCATTACACTGATTGTACTCCTCTATCTCCCTCACACCCCCAGGGGTGTGAGACCATGAGAGTAGGACATGTTTCCTGATCGTTGCTGTAGCTTCTATTCCTACACGTCGTAGACAACCAATAGATGCTTTAATGGCTGGTGCATATATTTATTTCAGAAGCTGTTGACTATGAGTCTGATTTTGCAGCCATCCAAATTAGCTATCACAGTATCCTTCATAAGTAGAAAGAAGATGGATCAGAGTGGAGCAATGTGTGAGGTGGAAAGGGAATTCCAGGTATACTGAATAAGCCATTGAGCCACTGGGTCAAGAACTAAAAGGATAGACTTAAAACCAATCTAATGTCTTGCTCATCCCACATCAGAGACAATGTCAGATATTGAGGAAGACTTTGTAGAATTCTTCATTTTGGGCACATTGCCATTGCCAGGAATAAGAGGAAATTATTCTTTCAGGCTCATAGTCCTTTATACTAAGAAAGCCCCACAACTATCTGCTCAGGAGTTGGTTATATTCACGAAGAACATGGCAGCTGCTGCCACCAAATGTTGTCCACTGAATGATGAGCAACAGTTTGCTTGCATGGAGAACTCGGTAAGCACACCCTCGACTGCATGTTTGTCTGTTGTTAAAGGTTCTGAACTCCAAGCCCCAGCAATCAGTCTCATGTTGGTGGACATGTCTATGAATTGTCAATGGAACCTAATAATTCTGTCCTTAAGAGAATTTATTTCTGGTCAGTTCATGCCAACTGTCTTTGATTAGCAGCAGAGATAAGACTATCACTTTGTAAACACTTGGGGATGTCAGATTCACCAGACCTTTGCCTGGATCATATCCCAAGGTCTATTCCCTGGATTTTCAAGTCAACAAAAGCGATTTTGCTGATTTTAGACTAATTCATACTAATCAAAAGTGTAGGAAAAAACCACCCAATTTCCTCTTGTGTTTCTCCTTTACTCTCACAGAATTACCATACTCACAACATTTCTGACACCAGATGTGTGGGTTTTTTTTTTTTCCCCCCAAAGCAAGCACTGGGAATCCTACAATTTAACTCAATTCTAACACTATCTGCTTGGAGATAGCATCAGATCCCACAGGTTGAGGGCTCAGTTCCACAAGACTGCTCCCACCTCACTTCAGATGCCAATCACAATTCCAAGTTGTCACCTGTGCTTCTGACTGATTAGCTAGAAATCGGAGGTTTCCATGACCCCCTCCTTGGGTTCAATTAATTTTCTAGAGCAGTTCACAGAACTCAGGAAAACACAGTTACCAGTTTATTGAAGGATATGAAAAAGATGCAGAAGAACAGCCAGATAAGAGATACATAGGGTGAGGCCTGGGAGGGTCCCAAGTGCAGGAACTCCCTGTGGAGTTGGGGTGTCTCACCCTCTTGGTACATGGATGTGTTCACTCACCTGAAAGCTCACTGAACCCCATACTATTGGGATTTTATGGAGGCTTCCTCACATAGACATGACCAATTATTAACTCTATTCCAGCCTCTTTCCCCTCTCTGGAGCATGGGGGTGGGGCTAAAAATTCCAAGCTTCTAATCATGGCTCGGTCTTTCTGGAGACCAGCCCCTGTCCAGGAGCCCCCCAGGAGCTCACTCAGAGTCATCTCATTAGAACAAAAGCTGCTCCTAATGCCCTTATCACTTAGCAATTTATAAGCATACCAGGACCTTTGTGTCAGGAACCAGGGTCAAAGACCAAATATTTATATTTTCTGTTATCTTACATCAAACTTACAAGTGTTACCTTCATTAGACAGAATACCAGGTATTCATTTACAGTGAGAAATGTCTTCTCAATGTCAAGAATAATTGGGTCTAATAACTAGGCTACACTTTTCCCTGAATCACATTACTTGGGAAGTTGAAGTAGGATATGGATATTCATGCCAATGGAATCAGAGGAAAGGCAGGGATGGTCCTGAGGGATATTTCTTCCAGGGATATGAATTATTCCCTCCTAGCAATGGAGAACATCACTCCAGGACCTGGATGCTCATCTCTAGGTCTCTCTCAAGTGGTATATTTTAATGCTACTGAATTCTTGTTTGGTGACAGCTTTCTTTGTCTTATATTCTTGGTAGAGCATCTCCTCTATGCTAAGTTAGTCTTTTTTTCTGATAACATATAGTTGTTTTGGTTACAGATTTAAAATTTTTTATTATCCAGCTCTGTCTTCCTTTTAGTTTATTATAAATTTTTATTATCTAATCATGCCTTCCTTGGGGAACTCTTGATTTATGTTCCTAAAACCTTGTTTTTAAGTGATCTCTTTGGTTACTTCGATAAATTCATAAATTAAATGTTGCTGCTCACTGGTTTCAGTCACTTCATCCCCACATACATAAGTGACAGGGAATTTGTGTGGTCATTATACTCAGAGGGGAATACAGGCAGCCTTGCAGCCAACATCAGGATAAGTATCAGACACACCCTGGGAGCAAGGCAAGGTGACTGTTCCAGAAGGAGACAAGAAAATGGAAGGAGACAACTGAAATAAGATCCAGGGATTCCTTTCACCATTCATTTATTCACTTTTTCATTAATTCAACAAGTGTTTATAGGTGATTTATCATAGACCAAGTTCTGCGGTAGTTACAGATGTCCAGTTATAAAACACAGAAACACATTGCATTTGAGCTTTTCTAGAAGTGCAATCATCAGTCTTGCATCTGGGTCAAATTAGCAGTCATGTTGACCTGAGACTTGATTTCAATTGGATGGAGCATAAGAAACTCCTGCCTCAAGTCAACACTGGTCTATAAACGGCACACTGGGGAGGAATTGGGAGGTGGGGTCCAAGGGAACTCACTTTTGAGGATGACAGGAAGAGGAGGACAAGGCTGAGAACCAGGCCTCACCTGACACTTGCTCTTTCCCAGACAGTGAAATCCAGGCCAAATGAGCAGACACTAGAATTTGAGAATACTTTTCTATGGATACAAAAAATAATATTAATGACCACAAACCTTATGGTTCTTATTTCAATTCTTTTCTGGGGAAGGCAAAGCTAATTCTTGGAGCTTTATGCAGAAGACACGAGGCAGAGCCTATCAATGCCGGCGTGGGTCACTGCTGTGATGACTCGTATGCCTTCAGGAAGCCTTGCTTTGATGATCTGCAAGTAGATGCAACTTACACTTCTCCACATTTATCCTGTGACCAAGTTGTCAACCTTAATGAGGACTTGTGCAGAGCTCAGGAGGAGGAATTACAAACCGAAAAGCAAAAGTAAGGATCTTTGTTTATATATATAATATATATATTCTGGTTACCCTGAATCAACACAATGCATCAAAAGCACTCCACCTCCTGGCAGTGGGGCAGCTCCCCTTTAGTGCCCACCCACTCTTCACACCCTCCTCACATGCCCCTGATCCTGCCCTTGGGAGAAAGCAGGCCCTCGTCCTCATGGTTCCTTCTCCCCCAAGGTCATTAGAAATGGTTGGTAGCTTACTTCTAATTAATTTATTTACTCTAAGACTTGCTCTTGGAGAGTCTAAATATTATTAGTCCAACAGTATCACCTTGCCAAGTGAGGCGAAGTTTTTGTTGCCTTGGGAATAAACACATTCCCGTGGTCAGCAAGCGCAAGGTTGTCACTTATTCTGTTTTATCACAGTACTTAAAATTCATAAGCCAACGGACCCTTGAGGTCCTTTCTTCAGTTCCCAAGGTGAGCTGATCACAAACTAGACTGTAAACCTTTCCAGTAAACATTCCAAAAACCATTGTAACACTTAGTTAGCCATTCTTTCTTTAGCCCAGGCTGATGTGAGAAGATAATACTTTATTTTTAGAGTTCGGGCTTTGCTTTCTCTTGAGGAAATTCTCTGGCATAGATAGGCACCCTTTATGTATGTCATCTCACCAAATCCTTACTGCAGATTTAGGGGGTAGATACTATTATTACCCCATTTTGATTGTGAGGAAACTGAGGCTAAGGAGGCAAGAAGAAATGGTATGAGATCATGCAACAGGTAAATAAGTTGTTGAACTGGAATTTGTACCCAAGCTACCTGGCTCAAAGCACATATGCTTAACTACCAACACGTAGCTGTTAGTGTGCCCTAATCAAGGGGTTATAATGCTGGTGATAATTTTTAATACTTGAAACTCTTCATGTAAGGGCTAGATAATGAAAAGTGTGAAATATTAGGAAGCATCCGTGTTCTAGTGAATTCACTGTGTTTTCTGTATGGAGAAAGCAATAACACAGAGACAGCTAATGTAGAGATTTCTAGAATATTCTGGGAGGATACATACTGGGAGTCAAGGGCTGGGCTGGACAAAGCTCTCCAGTTTCCTGGGAAGTGGTAGGGGTTCTCTCCATGGCTTTCACCCCTATATAGTTCTGACTGATCATCATAGCATAAGTCCACATACACACAAAAAAGAAAAAAAAAAAAACAAGTGAAGGAGCTCCTGGAGGGGAAAGACAAAATTCAGCAGGATTATAAAGAGAAGGCAGAAATGAGGTCATGGAATAAGACAGAGGAAATAAAGAGAATAGAAGTTCAAAGGAAAAGAATTTAAAATCCAATTAAGAAAAATACAGAGTTGAAATGTTAAGACTTAAGATAGTATATAAAGACTAGAATGTGCTTTAAATGAAAGGGTGAATAAATGTAATGAAAATAAAAGATTAATATCATTGAAATGAAAAGCTGGAAACAACTTGATGGTGTTGAGGATTAAAAGTAGGATCTAATATTTTAAAAGGTAAATTAAAAAATTTAAAACTAAAGGGATGAATAGAATTAGGGGAAATGTTTTAAAACAGCAGTTAGGTTGATAGGTAGAGAGATCCGGGGGATGGGCTGGGTGGGTGTGAGGAAATGGACAGGAGAGATAAATCCACTGCAAGCAGATCACAGGTATGTGGCAAGTCGTTATAAGGGAGGGGGGCCTAGCTTCCAAATGGCACAGAGTCCCCAGCTGTAGAAAAGGCAGCCTTCATATCTGGAGTGTCAAGGAAAGGTACCATGACCTGCTGATACCTCTGCTCCAAATCTCACTCCCAGACCTGCATTCTCATAATGGGACCCTTTTTTCCCCTTACCTATCCCAGTACAGTGAAAGTGTTTCTCCTTGTTTGTTTATTTATTGGAGTATAATTGCTTTACAGTGTTGTGTTAGTTTCTGCTGTACAATGAAGTGCATCAGCTGTATGTATACCTATATCCCCTCCCTCTTGGACCTCCCTCCCACCTCCAGCCCCCCATCCCACCCATCTAGGTCGTCACAGAGCACAGAGCTGAGCTCCCGGTGCTTTAGGTAAGCAGCTGCCACCTGATCTGGAAGCTCAGCGGTCATGCAAGTGTTCCCTCTACTGGTGCCTCTAGGGACATGCATCCAGAAACCAGCTGACCCAGCAGGACAGAGGAGAGAGCAGAATAGTTGGGTGTGTCTGAGGCATAGGTGAGAGAGGGGAGAGAAACTTTTGGGGCTGAGACTAGAGGGGTTGGGAGGGGTCAAACCATGAAGACAATTGGAATCCCAGAGCTTGTGAGGAAAGAGAAGAAGGGTATATATGAGGGAGCCTTCCTACCTCCTCCACTAGGTTTCTCTATTATTGTTAAGTCTACAGCTCAGACCCTCAGGGAAATTATAAAAATGCTCATCAATTATTTGCTGAGTGAACAAATGAATAAGTAGGTGAGAAGCTGTGACAATGTACCATTTATTGTGGGAGTCAGGGAGAAGGGAGACTGTGGTTGGAAGCAACCAATAATTTGAAACGAAAGTTGCAAGTTGTGCTATTACTATAATTATTCATTATCGTTGCCATAATTTGATGAAATAATTAATATAATTATTCATATTATCTTTGACACTATTTATAAGTGCCTGCAGTATGCCAGTTACTGTACTCAGCCCTTTAATGTAGTATTATTTTTGGTCCTCACAAAAACCTTGCAATGTAGGTGTTCAAATTCTCATTTTATAGAGTAGGGTCAGAGAGGTTAAGTATCTTACCCATCGTCACACAGACTAGTGAGTGGAGGTCCTAACTTGAGCCGAAGTAAGTTTGACTGCAAAGTTTGTGCACTTTTTATGACGTTGGAAGGAAAAAGAAGTCCAGATTTTGCATGAACTCACAGTAAAACCAGTGCCCCTCCTATACCAGCTTTGGCCACTTGGGGTGCTGAATCCCCTAGGCCAGACCATAGAAGCCCCAGTGGGTGCTGGGAAATGGGGTAATCTCACTGTGTAGGTACTCATGATGGTTAGTTTCTGTAACATGGGACTGAAGCTGTCCTATGCTTTTATGGGTTGGTTAGTGAATTTCAGTATCGTAGCAATACTGTTATCTGTGGGGGAATATATTCTGAGACAAAAACCACCAAAATTCCAATGGGAAGTAGCCTGTATTTCTCACTTTGAATAATTAATTTGTTAAAAACTGATAATTATTATTCAAAGATAGTATCAACTGTTTTGACCATACATCATACATAACCATACAGACTTGAATGATACAGAGATACAAACAAGCACAGTGTTTTCTTTCAAGTGGGATCAAGTTTAGGTCTAATTGGAAAATTGAATATGTACATGTCTCAACTATAATAAAACATAATTTAAAATAAGATCAAATATGTACAGAATGGTTGGATAGAAAAAAGAATGCTTATACTATTCTATTTCTTTGTAAAATGTTGATTTACTTTATTATTAAAGTAATACATAGTCTTTGCAGAAAATTTAGAAAATATAGAAAAGAGAAGAAAAACATAATACTTTTATTCCAACACTGCAGAGATACCCATTATAAATATATGTAGAGTGTAGGGATATATAATTCCATATCTGTATACAAGCGCACACTCCCACAATTGCCCTCTGTCCATCAGTCTATGGTTTGAATACATAATAATGCAAGTTTTGCACATTCTTGCTACTACCCGCTTATACAGAATTTCAGTTCCAGCAATTATCCTCAGAATCCTCAGGGGAGAGCTTATGAAACTCCCCTTGCCTCTCCCCCTCCGCAGGAATCCTCCAGGCATTCCTGGATCCTTGGCACCACTCCTGTGCCACTGGGAGCAGTCATGCCCTCCAGGTACTGCTGTCTCCTGCTCAGCAGCAGACTGGATCCCTTTCAATTGATGACAAAGTTGCTTTATGTTTTGTTGTAAGGAAAAAATAAGACCTCCCCCAAACCTCAGGATTGTACACATTTAGCAGGTGCTGTGGCAGTGCTGCTTGTGTCTTAACGGTGTGCAGGACTTTAATGAAAACACTCTTACAGCCCCCTTTCAAAGAGTTATCCTGATTCCATATAACTCAGAATTGAGTGTAATGGAGGCCCATCTGGGGAACCACTGAATTACTCCCGTTTTCCACTGACCAGACCTTTCTTAATGGGCGGAAGTCTGTGAGCCTGACTTCTTGTCTCAGGACGAGTTCTCGAAAGTAGTTCTCAATCCTCATGCCTTCTGGGAGGGAGGCTCACCTCACTGGCTTGTTATATATGCCCAGATGTATATTATTCCCAAGGAGTTGAAACTAGTGTTACAAATGCAAAGTGGAGATGACATAGAGCCTTATTAAGGAGGTGACAGAGAGCATTACACAAGGTAACATTTATAAATTTTCAGCACATTGTCTGAAACAGAACAAGTATCAAGATACTCAAAAGATCTTGGCTGTTGTCATCATTTTTAATGTAGCTTTAAAAATGATAATGTATGCAGTTTTGTCACTGATTATTCTTCAAAACAGCATTTTAATGGCTTTTTAATATTCCAGTATATGGGTACAATAATGAACTTAACCAGTCCCTGTTTCTGGGCATGAAAATTGTTTTCAGTTTCTAAGTATCATAAATTGTGGCAATGAATATTTTTGTACATATGTCTTTGTCCCCTCTCTGATTTTTTTCTAAATTCCCAGGTCTTAGGATTAGGGGCAAACATGGAGTTAATTAAAATCTCCTAGCTTCTATTGACTGTGTCTTGCTGGTGCTCAGAGATGCAGTGATTACATGCTTCTCAAACCCACCTCATGACTGTAGTAGTTTCCGGAAAGAAAATTGACTTGTGCTTCCTTATCTTCAGTCAGGCTGCTGTTTCAGCTCTGTCTATCCTCAAGGCTGGGGGTTGGGGGGAGGGTGGGAGAGGGTGGAGTTGAAATGGGAAGTTCAGAGGCATGTCCAGGGCGCTACCAAGTTAAGCTAAATATCTGATTGCTTAGATGGGGTCAGCACGCTACGGCCATCTGGCCAGGGCTGTTTCTGTAGGTCCTGCGGGCACCGCCTGAACAAGCTAAGCCTGGGAGCTGCAGAGCGCCGCGTCTGCTTCGCCTCTGTTCCCGGCTTCGCTCCTGCCTTCCCCGCCTGGGACCGAGCTCGCTCTGCCCAGTGCCTGCGCTGGTGCCACGTGCATGTTGGGGACTTCACTGTTGACGACTGCCGGGCAGCAGAGGGGTGGGTGGCATCTCAGTCCAGGAGTCAAGCGACTCAGAGTCACCTTGCCTTGGGCCAGCTGCCCGCAATGAGAGCGGGGTGCGGGGAGAAGAAAAGGGCGTGTCACTGGGGCACAGAGTGAGACAAGCGGCGCGCGCCCCCTTCCCCACTGGCTGGTCCCTCTTCACCATCGTTTCCAGCTGATGGCAACTGGCACAAACTGTGCCCGCCAGCCACTTGGGGCAGCCCACCCCAGGGGTGGGGCGGGCCTGGAGTTCTCAGTCTTGTGATATAAGTACTTATATAATATCCTCAATTTTGCCTCTTGGCTGAAAAAGGCTGAAATATTTGCCGGACCCTTGGGTTAGAGTGTCATAGAAATAGCTACTTAAAGCTTTGAGATATTTTCTTTTATACTTATTCAAGTACAAATTAGGCCACTCGGTATTATCAGTGTGAATTTGAAAATGAAGAGTAAGTGAAGGTTTTTGGGTAAGCAATAAAATATGGATTAATGTACATTTCCCCTACCCTTTGTGCCTTGTTTTCTTTGTAGTTAAATCTCTCTTGATCAGTAAAGGAAAAAAAAAAAAAAAAGACAACATTGGAAGATTTGGGATACTATTTTATTAAATAGAGAGACAGAAACCAGTTTATAATTTTAAATATTTGAAGTGGTTGAAAAACCGATGTTTATATAGTTGTGGGGAAACTCATTCTGTGAGGGAAATCTGAGATGATTGTCAAACTACTGAAGTTTCAAATTAGTGTATTGGTTTTATTATTAATAACATATAAGGGGCCCTCAACTTCCAGGTGTGTTATACTTGTAATATTTATTGGGAAGTTAGTTGTTTAGAATAAATGTTGTTCATAACAAAATATTATAGGAAAAGCTAATTTATTGTATAACCTATTTACCACCCAATGTAATAAAAATAGAAAATAATATTTACCCTAGTAATAATCACATAAAGGTAATTAAATTTAATATAATAGTTATATTGATGAGATGTGCTTGAAGAAAAATATGTTGAATAAAAGATGGAGATGGATATTGTGAAAACTATGAGGACATCAGGGCATTTTCAGGGCCTGTAAACTTAAGAGTGAGAGCTATGCAAAGGCATGGGTGGTGTGCAGCTTTAAATAAGCAAGGCAGGTTTGCAAGCTGGCCTTCTAGAACTCAGGGAGTGCTTGTATTTTTGCCACTCATTTCTTATTCAGACTCCTCAGCAACCTTGTGAAGCATGAACCATATGCAACAGAGATGCAGTTCCAATCAGTTATTGTGGATTTTGCTCACCTGGTGGAGATGTGCTGTCAAGCAGAGAAAAGTGAAATGTGTCTCCAAGAAGAGGTATCTCTGTTTCCTTGTCTATTCTCTTAGCACTCTTACGGTAAAGTTTAAAAAAAAAAAAAAATCCTTTCTCCATGCCAATCATGAATGGATTAGGAGAAAGTCACAGTTTAAGTGGATCGGTGTAATTGACTATATTTGGGTTTAAGATATGTTAATATTTATGTTCATTTGAGGGAACTAGGCGTGTTAGACATGAATAAGGATAAATACAAAGTCATGACACCAGGTGAACTGAGATGTTTAGGACTGAGGGTGGGAGGAAGAAGGATGAGTTGAAGACTTTCTCATTATAGAGAAATGGTGTCCTTGGAAATATAGAGGAATTTTAAAGAAATAACAGTTTAAAGACCTGTCTGGGCAAACTGTAGCTTCATTCTAGAAATTTCTGGGGGCATAATCAGGTAGAGTCACCAAATGTGGTTTGGGGCTTAACTAGGAAACCGGTTTAGGTGAAAAGGATTGCATTTTCTCAGTGGCAGATCATTAGAACAGGGGGTTGAAGAAGCGAAAGAGAAAAGAACAGTGACCAGAAAAAAGTGTCTCTGTGCATACACACCAAACTGACTACCAGGAGACTGTTTTGTGTAACTAATGTAATTGCATACAGTTAACAAGCAAATGACTTTTCGTAAGATGGTAACGTTGTATGATTTAAATTTCTAAGAATAGCATGGTAATCCTACCATCCCTGTGTGGCACAGAAAATTCATGTTAATTCATGGAGGGGACCTGGGATGGACCATTCTCCTGGGGGCATGACTTAAGAAGCAGAAACTAGGATATAGTAGGTAATAGTATCCGAGTAGAAGAATGCAAGCGTGCAGTTCAAAAAATAAAATATAATATAGCAGGCTTTACAGTCAAAACAGGCTGGGGCTAGTTAGTCCTAGTTAGGACTAGGTTTAGCAGTGGCCCAGGGAAACGTTTTCACAGGTAACAATTTTCATGAATGCCTCAATTACCTTCAGTGGCTCTTTTCTACTTTTTCACCTAAACTGTACATGTGCTTATGTTAAAAGTCATATATCTATGGTCTAGTCAAAGGTAGGCAAACTACAGCCCTCTGGCTAACTCAGCTCCACTCCCTGTTTATGTAAACAAGGTTGTGTTGGCACACAGCCTTGCCCATTTATTTGCGTGTTGTCTATGGCCGCTTTTTACAACAGCAGAATCGAGTAGTTGTAAGACTGAGTAGTTGTGACAGACTGAATGAACTGCAAAGCTCCAAATATTATCTGGCTGTTCACAAAAAAATTTTGCTGACTCCCAGACCAGCTGATACACAAAATGAAAATAGTCACAAGTGCCCATTTATTTACTTTAAAGCCCTTTTCACTTTTTTGTAAAACATTCAGAAAACAGATCTCTACCTGAGTAACAACCCCATATCCACACAGATAAACACTTTTGCAGAAGGGCCTGCGCCTAAAAATTCCCAAAGGAATTTTCTTGAAGTGTTCTTGCCCTTGAGTGTGAATGCTTCT
Source organism: Balaenoptera borealis (assembly GCF_965194805.1). Lineage (NCBI taxonomy): Eukaryota > Metazoa > Chordata > Mammalia > Artiodactyla > Balaenopteridae > Balaenoptera > Balaenoptera borealis. The sequence goes on along the minus strand of NC_138861.1, from coordinate 60,668,088 downwards.
TGCTTGAACTATTTCATCAATAGCATGATAGGAAGATTTCTGTGTGCTTTTTTTCCCACACTTTTTGTCTGACGGTGCTCTTCAACTTAATCATTGAAAAGCCCAAACTTTTCCCCTTCCCTCCCCTTCCCTCTCTACTTTCTTTTAGGATTTCTCCACAAATTAAAGGAGAAAATAGGGGCTATCTGAAGAATATATCATGTTAATTAAAATTTGCTAGATGAATTTCTTCAGATAGAAATGCTTATTATATGTAATTCTGCACCATCTATAAAGTTCGACCAAGTATATCTCCGTATGATTATTTTAAGGAGGTGATTCTGAAATATTCGTGTGCATCAGAGTTACTTGGAGGGCTTGTTAAAACAAAATCAATATTTTCCATCCCCAGCGTTCCTAATTTAATAGAGCTAGAGTGAGGTCTGATTATTTGCATTTCTAACAAGTTCCCAGGTGCTACTGATGCTGCTGGTTTGGCGACCACTTTAAGAACCACTTTCCTAAGGTGAAAGTAGATAATCATAAACTATTTCCTCCCTCCCTTCCCAATATTTTTATATATCTAACTTAGTGAGAAGTTGGAACCAAGGACAGTAACAAAAATAATAAAACAATTGAAAAATAACCTATTTATGAAAGGAAGTGAAAGATTTTGGGGACATTAAATACAAAGGTAAGACTGGAATATAAAAGCAATAACCTTATATGAATAGGCTTAGCAAAAAATATAGGAATATATGATCGAAATATTTTGGAATCTTATCATCAAGAATTTCGGTGAGTCTTTGTGCCTCTGTGTTTGTGGAAGAGGTCTAGGTTTGACTGTAATGCAAATGAATAATACCTAGTGGCTTTGGGAGTCTCCATGGAACCAAAATCCCAGAAGTGAAGAGGCTTAGCCAATTAGCAGTCTGTAGATAATCCAAGTTAGACTAACTGCTCCAGGGACCTACATGCATTTTCTTTGTTTTCTTTTCTGAGATTAGAATAGTCAATTATGTGAATCTGTTCTGCCTGTTAAAAGAGAAAGTGGGCAGGTTTGAAGACTGCCTTTCTAGCTATGGCTAGTGGGAGGGTAAAACATTTTTAAACAAGATGGAAGACATATTTTGAGAAGTAAACCAGAATGCAGGAAAGTTCTAAGGAGAAAAAAGTGAACCAAAATTAATGTTGGTAAGAATAAGAATGAAACAAAAAGAAGGAATAAAATAAGAAACTCAACCATACAAGGTGAATTTGGATCTTCCAAAGAAAAGGAATTTCATATTTCATGAAATAATAATGTGAATTGTAGACTTCAGCAGTTTTAAGGAGAAAACTACTCAGAAATTCTCTCCTCCAGGTCAGTGGGGAATGATAATTGTAGCCTGAGATACTTATCTGTCACCCAACAGAATATAACATAGAAGAAAGTTAACAAGAATTAGCAGGAATTTGGGCAGGTTGAAATGATGGTTTGAAAATAATACATGAAATTTAACAATAAAAAAAGCAAAGTTCTGCTTTTAGTTGTGACTCAACACAAGTTCACGGGGAAAGACTTGCTGGTTTAAGTAGTCTAGGCGTACAACTTGATGGGTCTACTATCAAAACTATTGCAATCCTGGGATGCACTTCTGGAGAAAAAACAAGGATCAGATTAAGCAATGTGATATCGCAACCACATGGATCAGGTCACTCTGGAATACTGTATTTACTTTCTTATGATATATTACACAATTTTTGAAAATTACATAAGTAATACATGAACATGGCAAGAGTTCAGACAGAAGAGCAGGGTACATTTCCCATTCCCAAAAGGTAAGCAGTTTAAGTTTTCACTTTTAGTATTCCTAGTGATTACCATTATTACCTTAATAGTTTTTTAAAATATTGCTGTCACTTAAAGAATATAGTATACTTACATTAACTTCGACAATACTACCAGTAGACTCTCAATTTTTTTTTTTAGGTAAAGTATTTTTGTAGTTTTAGCTCTTTTATTGGTTATACTCTATTTCTTGGTCCTTCGACTTCAATCAGCATCTAGTGATTTTCCAAAACATAATTAACATGTCTAAACTTCTTTTGATTTCTTTGCCAGCTTTCCTTTTTAAAGCTATACCATTACTTCCACACTGTCTAGGTTTACTCATCCTGCTTTGTAAATGTAAGGTTTATATGCTTTGTCAATAGGTTGATCCAAAAACTGGAAGGTATTAAATAGTGTTCAATAGTGTGTTTAACTGTAATATTATTTACAGCTGTACAATGAATGGATTGACCAATAGTTTAATGACTTATCCTGTATCACTTAAAAAGTGTCAAGATTAAATGAAGTCTTTTTTCTTACTTACTATCAACTGCAGAAAATATGCCACATTTATTTAGTTTTACATATTTGGACTATGATTTCCTAGTACATCCTTCTTTTTTGAGAGTTTCTAATTACCATTCTTTTTCCATGTTGACAAATAAAGCATCTACTTTCATCACACCACTAAAATTTATCACACCGCTAAATTATATCAGGTTCTTAATCATACAGTTTTTGTAATAGAATATTCTATCATCTTAAAGTTTGATAAGATTTGAAACTTAAAGTTTGATAACATTTGAAAAGTCCTCTGACTTAATCTTTCAGTTTGGATTTAGTTATTTCTGGGCCTGATTTATGGCTGTCCACTAAGAGTTTCTTTTTAAGTGTAACTCTGTGTAAAATTGACTATTTCTAACATCCTATTTTGTGTTTTTTTTCTTGGATTCTTTTAAGTTTTTTTGGCTACATTCTTAAGTTATGTATGTATGTATTTATGTATTTTTTCAGAATGGGACCCGGGTGATAAACTTTTGGGGCCCTTGCATATTTAAATATTATTTCTCCCATATATTTACACAGTTATTTTTTAAGCTGGTATGTTAGTTGGGGTTCTTTAGTTGTAAATAATAGGATCAAATTCTGGCTTACCTAAGTAAAAATTAGTACATTGAAAGGATAGTAGTGACTTCAGGAATCTTTAGGAAGTTTAAAAAAATGGGCTGAGCAGGAGATAAGAACCAAAGCAGCTCAGAAGTCAATGACTTTCTGGTCTTTTACTGCTGGTACTTCTCTAATGTTACTATTCTGAGCTTCTTGCTCTGCATTTTGATATGTTGATTAATATCACACCAATGACTTTATTTCTCAGAAGTTCATTATAGCTCTTACATTGATGGTTTTTTTTTTTTTCTTTTTAGCATCAGTAGGCTTTATTCTTTCTGGTATATTGTTACTATTATTGAATTGGGATTTCAAAAGAGATGAGAGGTGACCCATTTTAAAAGGATCTTGTCAAGTTGTTATGTCCAGCAGTATCTAGAATGTAAAAAGGTTTGAAAAGCATGTCACAGGATTTGGAGAAATAGACTAGTAATGTTTACTCCAAAGTCTTCAGATGGATGACAGTTTAGCAGTCTCCTATACAGACAATGTACAGGCTGGAAGAAAATATTTGCAAACAATACTACTGACAAGGGATTAATTTCTGAAACATACAAACAGCTCATACAGCTTAATACCAAAAAACCAAACAATCCAATCAAAAAATGGGCAGAAGACCTAAATAGACATTTCTCCAAAGAAGACATACAGATGGCCAACAGGCACATGAAAAGATGCTCAATATCACTAATTATCAGAGAAATGCAAATTAAAACTACAATGAGGTATCACCTCACACCAGTCAGAATGGCCATCATTAAAAGGTCTACAAATAATAAATGCTGGAGAGGGTGTGGAGAAAAGGGAACCCTCTTGCACTGTTGGTGGGAATGTAAATTGGTGCAGCCACTATGGAGAACTGTATGGAGGTTCCTTAAAAAAACTAAAAATAGAGCTACTATATGATCCAGCAATCCTGCTCCTGAGCATTTATCCAGAAAAGACGAAAACTCTAATTCAAAAAGATACATGCACTCCAGTGTTCATAGCAGCACTATTTACAGTAGTCAAGACATGGAAGCAACCTAAATGTCCATCGACAGATGAATGGGCGAAGAAGATGTGATATATATACACAATGGAATATTACTCAGCCATAAAAAAGAGTGAAGTAATGCCATTTGCAGCAACATGGATGGACCTAGAGATAATCATACTAAGTGAAGTAAGTCAGACAGAGAAAGACAAATACCATATGATACAACTTCTATGTGGAATCTAAAAAATGATATAAATGAACTTATTTCCAAAACAGAAATAGACTCACAGACATAGAAAACAAACTTAATGGTTACCAGAGGGGATGGCAGGGGGTGGGGGGCGATAAATTAGGAGTTTGAGATTAACATATACACACTACTGTGTATAAAATAGATAAACAATGAGGATCTACCATATAGCACAGGGAACTATATTCAATGCCTTGTAATAACCTATAATGGAAAAGAATCTGAAAAAGAATAGATGTATATACTTGAATCACTTTGCTGTACACCTGAATCTAATACAACATTGTAAATTAACTATTCAATTTTAAAACATGAATTAAAAAAAGGAAATAAATTAACATTCAAACAAAACAGAACAAAAAAAGTCATGGGTCACCGTGGAAGTAAGGATATGTAAATTCCAGAGGTATTTTTAAAAACAAGCCTAAATAGATTTCAATCTTTCTAGACAAATTAGGTGTGGTACTGTTTGAAGGTGGGAAGAAGAACTAAATTACTAGACTTCTAACCATTTTCTACAGGATCCTAGAGGCTCTTAGGAGTGCGAGTCATCTATCCCTCAGATGTGTGTGTGTTCATACCTTAGCAGTGGAGTTCTAGGGGTCCCATTTCCACTAAGCTAAAGATTTCACTTTTATCTACTTGGGCTTCCACAAATGATTTTTATTTGAATAAGGACTATACAGGTAAAAATTGGGGAAAACTTTTGGACTTAATATCAAGGTCTACACCAGTACATATGAAGGGAGCAGAGATAATCTGATCAATTTTAGTGGTTTTGTTCCTCTTGAATTTCTATACCTGAATATGTAGTGATTTAGCATGGGATTACCCTAGAGCTGTTTTAAAATGCAGCGCGAAGCTGATGTTGATTGTTCATTCTTACCCTGCAGCAAAAGAGTGCCATATTTTTGTGAGGAGGAAGCAAATTTTTATTTATTCTAGATCTGGGGTCCTGAAAGTGGATGAGGCATTGCAGTTAATTAAGTCCTTAAGCTAAGGGACTAGGCCTGTGAGAAATTCTGAGACCTTGAGAGGCAGGTGTATTAGATCCCATCTCAGGCATGCAAAAGGGAAGTCTTAAAGATTTTCTGTTTGGGGATCAGAGCTGCTTAGCTGTTTTCTCTTTCTCACAGATGTGCTTATTTGCTTTTTTTTTAGGGGTCCAAACTGATTAAAAAGTGCCAGTCTCTTTTGGGAGGCTAAATGATTCCAGCATATGTCAATGTACAATCTTTGCTGAGAACTGCTTTTTGATTTTCATTAATAATGAAATGCATGTCTAATATTCAAAAGAAGAATCAACACCATTTTTCAGCTACTAGCAATGTTACTCAGGAACATTAGCTAGTCTACACTAAATCTCTCCTTTCCTACTCAGCAGAGAAATCTACTTATTGTAACTCTCCTACAACCCACTTCCATTCCTTCTCTCTCCCCATAAGCTTTCTACTTCTCAGAAGCAGCAACAGAAATATGAAACCAAGGGGCCTTTCAAAACCTCAGGTGGGGGGCTTCCCTGGTGGCGCAGTGGTTGAGAATCTGCCTGCCAATGCAGGGCACACGGGTTCGAGCCCTGGTCTGGGAAGATCCCACATGCCGCAGAGCAACTAGGCCCGTGAGCCACAACTACTGAGCCTGCGAGTCTGGAGCCTGTGCTCCGCAACAAGAGAGGCCGCGATAGTGAGAGGCCCGTGCACCGCGATGAAGAGTGGTCCCTGCTTGCCACAACTAGAGAAAGCCCTCGCACAGAAACGAAGACCCAATGCAGCCATAAATAAATAAATAAATAAATAAATAAATAAACAAACAAACAAACAAACAAACAAAAAACCTCAGGTGGATGTAATGAGCTACCATATTGAACTGGGACCTGGCTGCTGGGATTCTGGAGTGAAAAAGACCCCAAGTGCCATTTGTGGTTTCTATCTGTATCACTACTGAAAATGATTATTGATGAACTGAATGAAATGTGTTTTACAATAAAGGTACTTACATGACTGCATTCCCTTTTATCTTTACCCGAGATATGATGTTGACATTGTCACCAAGGGGTCCTAACATATTTATATTCACTTGAGCTTTCAGTGATGATTTGTAATAGTAGTCTTTTCCCTGGAAATCCTGGCATAAATGACATAAAGAACTTATCATTTCGACTTAGTTTTGCAGATTCTTGTTTTGTGTGTAATGAAGTAAAAATAAGCAGTGATATTTTAGTGCTTACTAAATTAATGATTTTGTTTAGAGAAAATGTTTAATTCTCATTATAGTGCTCTTTACTTGATTTCAGTTTTTCCTCACTCCAGTAATTTCAGCATGTTCATATATACTAGCAAATTAAATCCAATAAACATTTAAGTATCTATTGTATTCAATACACTGTGCTAGGCGTTGCAGGGAATAATATGAATATGATATGGCCAGATCACTAATGGATTTAAACAAGATATAAACACATAAGGAATTATAATAATGGGCAGATTTCACGTTTCCAATGTCACAAGAGCAGAGCTAACTAATGTGGAACCCAGGAGTTTGAGATCACACATAGCCACAGAGACCAGGAAAGTTCATGGAAGGAGTGACCCTGGCCAATGACTAGAAAATAGGCATGTTTTAACAGATAGATGTGGAGAGTGTGAGCGCGAATGGTGAGTGATTCAGATGGGTGGGTTCTGAGACAAGAATAAAGTAGTTGTGGGCAGTAAGACTTAGTGAAAGCCTAGGCTACAGTGTTGGGTGAGGACATATTGTAGTTTAGTTATAACAATAGCTAATATTTATCACACACTTCTTATGTGCAAAGTGTCAGCCTTTAAATATATTATTCCTATAACTCCTACAACTGTATAATGAAGTAGGTACTATTATTTCTATATTACAAGTGAAGACAGAGAGATGCCATTTGAGGGTGTGTAATTAGGGTGAGGCTATATATTCTAGTGGTTAAGAGTGTGGTTTCTGGAGCCGTAAGTTCAAATCCTACCTCAGTCTTCTACTAAAGAGCTTAGCAAATCTCCTAACCTCTCCATGGCTTACTTTCCTCATCTTTAAAATCAGGTTGAAAGATTAATTTCCTCACAGGAGTGTAATGGATGTTAAATGAGTTGATCTATGTAAGGCAAATGCTAAGTGTGGTTAGTTTCAACAATATAAAATTGCTGCTTTTGTAGGCCAAATATGGACAATTTCAAATGTCTCAGTCTAATAGTTTAGCTGTTATTTAGAAGAAAAATGGATGCTGTTGGGGTTTTGCCCTCTTGAATTGCATCCTATTCCTTTCCTTTCACATGTAGATATCTCAATATAATAGATACATCTGCCATCTTTTCCACCTAATCAACTGCCTTGCAAATGGATTTCTTCAGTTCTTGAAGCCAAGTTGAACAACCCTAAACAAAATTCCATAGTAACACTGCCTAACTGTATATTTCATACTGCCAAGAGATGATAAAATACACCACCATATTAGGGAAAACCATATAGAAAAGTTTCGATATGTTTTTAGCTACTAGATCAGAGTTGTGAAAAAGGAGGCATATATACAGGGGATTTAAAAAAAATATTTTAGACAATTTATTCACTCATTCTTTTATTCATTCATTAATTCATTCAGTCTTTTATTCAATTGATTTTTATTGAGCACATCCTATACACAGGACACCATATTAAGTACAACAAAGTATACAAAGATGAATGTGACAGGTCCTCTACCATTAATAAGTATAACATTATCTAGAACTGAATTTGAACTAATATGTAACTGGTAGTGAAATATTTGGACCACCTAAAACAAGGATGAACGGTTTTGTGACAAAAGTTTATATTCTTGTATTATGTAAAGATGACTCTGAAGTGAACAGATTTTTGTCTCAGAAATTATATCAGTTATCTATTGTTATGTAACAAATTATCCTAAAACATAGCAGCATACTACAACAAACATTTCGTACCTCACACATTTTCTGAGGATCAGGAATCCAGGAGTGGTTTAGCTGGGATTTTTGGCTCAGGTCTCTCATGAGGTTGTAGTCAAGCTCTTTGCCAGGGCTGCAGTCATGGAAGGCTTGACTGGGGCTGGCCGATGGCGCACACCCACGGCTGTGGGCTGTGGACGGGGTGCCTCAGTTCCTTGTTGGCTTTTGGGCTTTTGGAAGAAGGTCTCAGTTCCTGTTATATAGGCCTTTCCCTAGTGCTACTCTGGATGTGGCAGTTGGCTCCCCCCAGAGCAAGCAATCCAAGAGAACAAGCAAGGAGGACACCACAGTGACTTTGCTGACCTAGTCTCCAAAGCCACAGCCTGGCACTTCTGCTTTCCTCTGTTCCTTAGAAGTGAGTTACTAAGTCCAGCCCATTGGCAAGGTGAGGAAGATTAGGCTCCATATCTTGAGAGGAGGAGTATCAATGACTTCATACATATATTTTAAAACTACCACAGTAGTGATGTTAACATCTCACTTGAATAATTTATTTGAATTTTTTTGCATCTAGTAGAACTCTGTGCTTGCATGTACTTGCTACTTTTTTGTTGGCAACTTTTTAATCATAAATTTTCTATTTCCTAAATAGAAAAAGCAATACATGTTCATTACAGATTATTTAACAAGTGTAGAAAAATATGAAAAACATGAATCACCCATACATAATTCTACAAACCAGACATAACCACATTTAACATGTTTTTGGTTTGTAGTGTTTATGTACAAATAATAATATACATACATATATAAACATATATCTATATATCTTATGGATAATAAACTTTTGGATATTGTATCTATATTCTTATCCAGATACATAAGGAGAATTTACTCTTATAATTAAAATTTATTAGAAAACAATTTAAGAGCTGCATAACATTTTATAGGTAAATGTTTCTTTCCTTCCTTAATCTTTTTTTCCTATTTTTGAACATTAGGCTATTTACCTCCTTTTATCACAATAAATAATAATCATCTTATATCTGATTATTTTCATATAAGATCCTTCAAGTAGAATTATAGGATGAACTTATTACGAAATTGCTTTCAAGAGAAGTTATATTCATTTGTATTTCTACCAGTAGTTTAAGTGACCATCTCATTGTAATTTGTTGAGTATTTAATATTAGCATTTCTTAATCTTCTTTAATAGATGAATTTCACTTTCCTTCGCTTTGCATTTTGTTGACACGCCAGTTATTTTATTGCGCCTCTGCTCCACATTCACTCTTTGTTGTTGTCTGTGAAAATGTACATGGGAGCCTTTCTATATGCTTCCTTTGCAGCTTACATGATGTCATGCTTTGTCAGTAGGGGGCACTGGAGAAACACTGTAGGAGGAAGTTGGTCTTTCCTGATCCTGGGAAGCTGACTTTCTTCCTTCACTGCTCTCTCTACCCAGAGTGGTTTCTTCAGTGCTAGTTGCCTGTAGGGTGCAGCTCTCTTTATCTTGTTGGGTTCCTCCAATCCCTTTTGTAGCTTTTGATTTGGTTTGTGGTGGCACGGCCTGGAGGCCCAGTAGAGGCCTGTGTCCTAGCTCAGATCATTACTCTCCACACCTTCTCAACTTGGTGCATGCTCCCAGAGAGTGCCTTGTGGGGCTGATCATCTGGTAAACCACTTGCCCCACCTTTGTCCCATGCAGCCTCAAAGATGCCACAGTCCAAGGCATACACAGAGTTGTACTAGGTTCCTGCAGAGATGGCTCCTGCAGCCCCCCCAGTCCTAGCAGCACCGGCAGCAGCGCCCTTGACTTCATTTGTGTGCCTACCCTTCAGCCTCAGCTTACCTGTGCCCCCAGACTTTGTTTCCTGCAGACCTCCAGACACCGACACCCTGTGATCTGGCTTTGTGCCTGCAGAGAAGCCCCAAGTCCCTTTGCTCACCTGCCCACGTGATCCACACTCCAGAGGGTTGTTCCTGCTTGTCCTATGACTGTGGCCCTGCTGTGTGCTGGGCAACCAGAGGATGTCTCCCTTATCCACTGGGCTGCAACCACACCTTCTCCAGTGAATTCTCAGCTCCTCACTCCAAGCTTTTCCTTTGTGGGGTATTCTTCCTCAGCCTTAGGGTACCCTTTGGAGTTCTCTTCACATTTTTATAGTTACTCTATCTTCACAGCTAAGTAATTCTTTATATTAAATTTCCCCTGTTTAAATGACTGTGTGGTTTCTGTCTCCTGATTAGACACAGACTAATACAACTGATCACTATTAAGATACAACTTTTTTCACATACTTAGTAGCCATTTGCATTTCCTCTTCTGCAATTTTACTTTTCAAGCCATATGTCTTATTTATTCTATCCAGGCATGGTATTTTTTAATGCATTTGGTAGACTTTCAATATATTAAAGATGAATCTTTTGTCATGTTTATGGCAGATACTTGACACTACTTTAAATAAGTATACTGAATTTTAACCATTACATTTGCTTTATTTTTGTGAGATGAGATTTTCTTATTAACTGATAGATAATAGGATGAAGATGCAAGCCCATGTCTTATTCAACAAAGGAGATTTCCTAGGACTGAAAAGCTCACAGCACACTTTTACTTTCGTCTGGTTTAGGATTTGGTTACACTGAGAAGTAATACCTTTGTCTTAAACATGTTTCATATTTTGATAACTGATCTTCCAACTGGGTTTATTACATTCAACCTTATCCCATAGTGTGTGTAATATAATCAGTTTAATCCAATGCTTATGAGGAATGCAAATAGAAGTAGTAGTGGAATGGAAAAGAGCTGCATAAAACTCCCTTTTAATATAGAGTTCATAAATAAAATCATAGATGATACTTGTGGCATTCTCAGTGCTTTTTCAGATTGGTTAAGTGTACTTGATGGACCCTGAGTGTTGTTTTGTAGAATGAGTTGTCTTGGAGAAAAAGGGCAGAGCTCCAGATTTCCTGCCCAACTTCGGCTACCACTTGCATTATCTTCTATATTCATTCAGCAACAAATGGTTATCATGGGTCAAGTCTTAGCCTAGCCAACAAAATACACTAAATCTCTGTGATATGTTTGTTTGGAAAAATAAAGAAAACTAGTTCAATTGACAAAAAAAAAAGCTTAAGAACACTTTTGAAAGTCATCAGCAGAACAGAGGGGGAAAAAAAAAGAAGGGCTCAGGTTGAGAAAATTACGATTTGGATTTCTTAACAGAGTCCATAATCTTTTCCATCCCAAAGGACAGATAGCTCTGATGTTATAGATAGCCCAAAGCCACCTATCCATAGAAAGATAGTCCTAGATTTTATGAAAAGGCTAGAGTATAAGGAGCTGTGAAACACCATCACCATCAGATTCCTTGGTGGGGTAGTAATGTGCTGATTTTTTATTTTAAGAGCTGGCAGCTTTTACTTCTGAATCATTTCTGAGAGTCAGTTGATGAGAGTTCTCTTGACAGTTGAAGCTAAAATAAGTTTTAGCTGCATGGTATCTGAAGATGCCATTTAAATTCAAGTTCATTGAGTGTTTTACTATAAAAACTATTTGGAATACATAGTATCCAAGCTTATTCCAGTTACTGAAACTAAATTCAAGTTCCTTCAGTCCAACTGTGAACCCTACTTAACCTCTTCAGTTTAAAGAGAGACAAGCTTTTTCCACATTCAATTTCCTACAGATTCAAGTTCACATATATTTATATAAATGCAAGTATAGAATTTATACACTCAAATAGTTGTAATACCCTTCTAATTTTGTTGAAGTGTTTTAGCAATAGTGACCTGTATTGCTAAACTGTTGTCTCTGTTTTTATTACCTGTTTACTTCGAAGACATTTCAGTATGATAGCCTTTTCTGTACTGAATCTGAAATAAGGAGAAAAAGAATATTAACAACTGGACACATTTTGTGCCTTGAACCTATTAAAGAACGAAGCACCCAGTGTGCAAGCTCTTAACTTACTTTGTTATTGTTCTCTGAATCTCTCTTTTCTCTTCTTCATTTAATCTTTGAAGGATGGATTCCAGGAAAGAAAAATGAAAGTTAATATACTGAGCCACCTGAAAGAAAAACAAACAAAAAGAGCAGAGCATTTGTGTGAGAGATGCTGAGTGAGGAGAGGGCAAAGACAGATTCAGGGCAATGGCATCCATACATCACTGCTAATTTCTTCTGCATCTTTATCCATGAGGAATATGCGAGCATTCTTTTTGGATGGTCCCTGTAGGAGTCTATGCAGTAGCGGAATGTCTGTTTTCTTTAGCCGTCTCTGCTCTGCAAATGAAAATAAGAATCAGCTACAGTCAGGAGTCCATTCTAGAGAAAAAAAAAAAAAAACATAATTTGTCCATTCATTTTGCTTCTTCAGCTCACTTTGAAAGACCTAAAAAGAACATACAACAGGAGGAACTCAGAAAAGTAAATTGAAATTAAAACCTTTAAATGAACTAAAAATGGACTTCTTTCTCTTGCTATCCTTCAGGGTTTGACTTTCTATTTCAGAATGCCAACTTTGCCTTTGGTTTGGATGTTCAGACAAATCTTCAGTCCCATTTATGCCTTTTATCATGCAACACTCCTAAAAAATTCTTTACAATTTTTCATTCTTTCAACAAATATTTATTGATCTTTCCTAGTTCCATTGATGTAATTCTATCTTTCTAGTAGTTCAGATCCAAAACTTTGTAATTATCTTCAGTTCTTCATTTCTCTCTCACCCCACATCCAGTCCTTGGCTTTTCTTAAAAATATATTCAGAATTGTTATTCGCATCAGGGGTATTTTTTATTATTTCATTAAACTATGGACTTCATCCATTCAACCATAATAATGAGATGAGAAAAAAATAACTTCCTATTTGGTATCGTCCCAGAACTTCAAATTTCCAAAAGTCACAAATACTCCCACCCCAAAATACTTCTAGCTTTCTGCTGAAGTAGTTTCACATCTGTGATTTCATTTTAGGACACAGTGCCTTTACATTCATTTTCTTTCCTCCTCCCTTCCTCAAATATTTTTTGAGTTCCAACTATGTACCAGGCCTTGTTCTCTGTACTGGGTACACTACAGAACAAAGCAGAGTAAAATCACTTCCCTCATGAACCTTACACTCTAGTGGAGAAGAAGATGATAAGGAAGATACATCAATAAGACACGTCACATATAGTGATAAGTATTCAGGGGAAAAAATAAAGCAAGGGAGGGGGTAGAAAGCATGCACATGTGTAAATATGTTCGTGCAGGGGAGAAGTTTGCAATTATTGTAGGGTGGTGGAGGAAGGCCTCACTGAAGATGTAACATTTGAGCAAAGACCTGAGGGAGATGAGAGAGGCACCATGAAGCTATTTAGGGGAAGTGTGTGCCAAAAGGGTAAGTAAATAAATAGAGCACCTCTGAGGTCAGTGCATGCCTAATGCTGTCAAAGAGCAGCAAGGGAACAGGGTGGCTGGCACGGAGATGAGGGGAGGGTTGTTAAACGATGAAGAGAAGAGGTAATGGGACCAGCACAAAGACTGTGAATTTACTGTCAGACGAGAGACCATTGGAGGATCTAAGAAGTGTGACATGGTCTGACTTCCATGGTTAAAGAATAATCTGTCTGCTCTGTTGAAGTAGACTGAAGGGGAAAAGGTGGACCAGTTTGTCCTTTCTACAGTATCATGTGTTTCCTTGGGTTTTTAAAAGTTCCAAGTGTCAGAACTGTTCTCATCCCCTGGACTGGACTTACCCCAGGAAAAAGGGCAAGAGAGGATCTAGAACATAGAAGTCCAGCTTCCCCACAATTAAAGTGACATCCATTCCTATGTCCACAGAGTCAGTGTTCGTTGCTTTAATTCCTCTACCTTTTCTGAAGCAATGGGGAACCCCATAATTTAGCTCCTGTCATTAACCCAGCAGAATCCTCTTCTGACCTTTACATCTTGTATTAACTTGGTTTTGCATCCTCGATTTGCTTCATTCTTGATATCACAGGGCAATGTTCCTTGCTTCATGGTCACCTGGGATAATTATTAGAAATATGTATTCCCAGACTGTCCTCAGATCTGGAGGGGCTTGAGAATTTGTGTTTTAAATGAACTCTCCAGGTAATTCTGAAGGGTGCTACAATTCGAGAAACACTGTTATAGATCATGCGCTTAGTAGATAAAAGGTATTAAAAAACACAGCTATCTATTTTCCACATTACTACCCAAACAGGTGCTATATACTCCATTCTTTTCTCTATTCCTGGTCCCTAAAAAGGTCCTAGTTATGATTACCTTCAGTTCTGGATTTCATGTATAAGAAATTTTGACACAATATAAAAGAAAACATAATTTTCACAGGTAAAATTTAAATAACTACATTTTACAGTAAAAATAAGCATTTCCCCCTGATTTTAAAAATAACATACGTATTGGGGAGGGGAAAGGAGGTTATATAGGTCAAAGAGTACAAATTTTCAGTTATTAGAAGAATAATTTCTGAGGATCTAATGTACACTTGAAAGTTGCTGAGAGTAGATCTTAAGCATTCTTAGCCCAAGAAAAAAAAGAGTTAACTATGTAAGCTGATGGATGTGTTGATTATCTTGATCTTGGTAATCGTTGCACAGTGTATATGTATGTCAAATAATCACATTGTACACTTTAAATATATACAATTATATTTGTCAGTTATTCCTAATTATTCCTCAATAACATACATACTACTGTAATTATGAGGAAAAGTATAAGGCAGAAAGTAAAAATCACCTGGAATCCCAGAACTCTAGGATAAGCATCTTTTCACTTTTTGTGTCCATCCCTTCATATATCTCTTTATGCACACACACAAACAATACATAAAGGTGGTCGTATCACACTTGCTATTTTTATTGTACACATATATTTTTAAAAATCATAATTTGTTTTTTGTTTTTTCCTTTTGTGCTTTTTCTCCTTCCCATTGTCTTTTCTGTATCTCCCCAACCCCCTAACCAAGTAATCAGTGTTAATGGCTTGGTATTTATCTTTCCATACCTTTCTCCCTGATCATGTGATCATATAAACCACATATATAAATAGGAATTTATAATTCTTTTCTAAAAATGGGATCATACTATATACATTTATAGGCGTCTTGCATTTTTAATTAAATGTATATTATAGAATTCCTTCCATTCAACTAGTATAGATCTAACTCATTTCATTTAATGGTTGCATAATAATCACTTATTAAATCATTCCTCTATGATGGGTAACTTTGCCTTTAGCTTTTTGTCACTATAAATAGCCTTGCACATAAATCTGTAGGCAGTAGTCCTTTTATTTTTGTGAAACAGATTCTCACCAGTGGAATTGCTGGGCTAAAGGATATGTATACTGTGGATTTTAACAAATGTTGCTAGAATGAATTTTAAGAAAGTAGACAGACAGATCTTCACCAGAATTGCAAGAACATACGCTTTTACCCTTATCCACACCAGACATAGGTGATAATATTACATTGAATTTAAGGATTGAATTTACATTTCCTTAACTTCTGCATTCCCTTTAATACTTGTATTTCCTTGAGTTTAAGACTTTCCAAAAAATATTTACTGGTTACTTTGTTATTCTTTGAATTGCTTTATCATACTTTATTTTTATTGGATTGTCTTCTCACTATCATTTTGCAAGAACTTTTTGATATTGTAGGTATTAATCTTTTTTCTGATATTCTTCATAATGCTTGTTTCCTTTTTTTCTTTTTTTAAAAAATTATTTATTTTCTTATTAGTCGTCCATTTTATACACATCAGTGTATATCAGTCAATCCCAATCTCCCAGTTCATCACACCACCACCCCCACCACCCACCACTTTCCCTGCTTGGTGTCCATACATTTTTTTCTCTACTTCTGTGTCTCAATTTCTCCTCTGCAAACCGGTTCATCTGTACCATTTCCTAGGTTCCACATATATGTGTTAATATACGACATTTGTTTTTCTCTTTCTGACTTACTTCACTCTGTATGACAGTCTCTAGATGCATCCACGTCTCTACAAATGACCCAATTTCGTTTCTTTTTATGGCTGAGTCATATTCCATTGTATATATGTACCACATCTTCTTTATCCATTCATCTGTCGATGGGCATTTAGGTTGCTTCCATGACCTGGCTATTGTAAATAGTGCTGCAATGAACATTGGGGTGCATGTGTCTTTTTGAATTATGGTTTTCTCTGGGTATATGCCCAGTAGTGGGATTGCTGGGTCATATGGTAACTCTATTCTTACTTCTTTAAGGAACCTCCATACTGTTCTCCATAGTGGCTGTATCAATTCACATTCCCAACAACAGTGTAGGAGGGTTCCCTTTTCTCCACACCCTCTCCAGCATTTATTGTTTGTAGAATTTCTGATGATGCCCATGCTAACTGGTGTGAGGTGATACCTCATTGTAGTTTTGATTTGCATTTCTCTAATAATTAGTGATGTTGAGCAGCATTTCATGTGCTTCTTGGCCATCTGTATGGCTTCTATGGAGAAATGTCTATTTAGGTCTTCTGCCCATTTTTGGATTGGGTTGTTTGCTTTTTAAATATTGAGCTGCATGAGCTGTTTATATATTTTGGAGATTAATCCTTTGTCCGTTGATTCATTTGCAAATATTTTCTCCCATTCTGAGCGTTGTCTTTTCGTCTTGTTTATGGTTTCCTTTGCTGTGCAAAAGCTTTGAAGTTTCATTAGGTTTCATTAGTTTAGTTTTGTTTTTATTTCCATTACTCTAGGAGGTGGATCAAAAAAGATCTTGCTGTGATTTATGTCAAAGGTGTTCTGCCTATGTTTTTCTCGAAGAGTTTTATAGTGCCTGGTCTTACATTTAGGTCTCTAATCCATTTTGACTTTATTTTTGTGTATGGTGTTAGGGAGTGTTCTAATTTCATTCTTTTACATGTAGCTGTCCAGTTTTCCCAGCACCACTTATTAAAGAGACTGTCTTTTCTCCATTGTATAGCCTTGCCTCCTTTGTCATAGATTAGTTGACCATAGGTGCAAGGGTTTATCTCTGGGCTTTCTATCTTGTTCCATTGATCTATATTTCTGTTTTTGTGCCAGTACCATATGGTCTTGATTACTGTAGCTTTGTAGTATAGTCTGAAGTCAGGGAGTATGATTCCTCCAGCTCCATTTTTTTCCCTCTAGACTGCTTTGGCTATTCAGGGTCTTTCGTGTCTCCATACAAATTTTAAGATTTTTTGTTCTAGTTATGTAAAAAATGCCATTGGTAGTTTGATAGGGATTGCATTGAATCTGTAGATTGCTTTGGGTAGTATAGTCATTTTCACAATGTTGATTCTTCCAATCCAAGAACATGGTATATCTCTCCATCTGTTGGTATCATCTTTAATTTCTTTCATCAGTGTATTATAGTTTCCTGCATACAGGTCTTTTGTCTTCCTAGGTAAGTTTATTCCTAGGTATTTTATTCTTTTTGTTGCAATGGTAAATGGGAGTGTTTCCTTAATTTCTCTTTCAGATTTTTCATCATTAGTGTATTGGAATGCAAAAGAGATTTCTGTGCATTAATTTTGTATCCTGCAACTTTACCAAATTCATTGATTAGCTCTAGTAGTTTTCTGGTGGCATCTTTAGGATTCTCTGTGTATAGTATCATGTTATCTGCAAACAGTGACAGTTTTACTTCTTCTTTTCCAATTTGTATTCCTTTTATTTCTTTTTCTTCTCTAATTGCTGTGGCTAGGACTTCCAAAACTATGTTGAATAATAGTGGTGAGAGTGGACATCCTTGTCTTGTTCCTGATCTTAGAGGAAATGCTTTAAGTTTTTCACCATTGAGAATGACGTTTGCTGTGGAGTTGTCATATATGGCCTTTATTATGCTGAAGTAGTTTCCCTCTATGCCCACTTATTGGAGAGCTTTTAAAATAAATGGGTGTTGAATTTTGTCAGAAGCTTTTTCTGCATCTATTGAGATGATCACATGGTTTTTCTTCTTCAATTTGTTAATAAGGTGTATCACATTGATTGATTTGCATATATTGAAGAATCCTTGAATCTCTGGGATAAATCCCACTTGATCATGGTGTATGATCCTTTGAATGTGTTGTTGGATTCTGTTTGCTAGTACTTTGTTGAGGATTTTTACATCTATATTCATCAGTGATATTGGTCTGTAATTTTCTTTTCTTTTAGTATCTTTGTCTGGTTTTGGTATCAGGGTGATGGTGGCCTCATAGAATGAGTTTGGGTGCTTTCCTTCCTCTGCAATTGTTTGGAAGAGTTTGAGAAGGATGGGTGTTAGCTCTTCTCTAAATGTTTGATAGAATTCACCTGTGAAGCCATCTGGTCCTGGACTTTTGTTTGTTGGAAGATTTTTAATCACAGTTTCAATTTCATTACTTGTGATTGGTCTGTTCATATTTTCTATTTCTTCCTGGTTCAGTCTTGGAAGGTTATACCTTCTAAGAATTTGTCCATTTCTTCCAGGTTGCCCATTTTATTGGCATAGAGTTGCTTGTAGTAGTCTCTTAGGATGCTTTGTATTTCTGCGGTGTCTGTTGTAAGTTCTCTGTTTCCATTTCTAATTTTATTGAATTGCGTCCTCTCCCTCTTTTTCTTGATGAGTCTGGCTAATGGTTTATCAATTTTGTTTATCTTCTCAAAGAACCAGCTTTTAGTTTTATTGATCTTTGCTATTGTTTTCTTTGTTTCTATTTCATTTATTTCTGCTCTGATCTTTATGATTTCTTTCCTTCTACTAACTTTGGGTTTTGTTTGTTCTTCTTTCTCTACTTCCTTTAGGTGTAACGTTAGATTGTTTATTTGAGATTTTTCTTGTTTCTTGAGGTAGGCTTGTATAGCTATAAACTTCCCTCTTAGAACTGCTATTGCTGCAACCCATAGGTTTTGGATTGTCGTGTTTTCACTGTAAGTTGTCTCTAGGCATTTTTTGATTTCCTCTTTGATTTCTTCAGTGATCTCTTGGTTATTTAGTAACATACTGTTTAGCCTCCATGTGTTTGTGTTTTTTACATATTTTTCCCTGTAATTGATTTCTAATCTCATAGCGTTGTGGTCAGAAAAGATGCTTCATATGATTTCAATTTTCTTAAATTTACTGAGGCTTGATTTGTGACCCAAGATGTGATCTATCCTGGAGAATGTTCCATGCGCACTGGAGAAGAAAGTGTAATCTGCTGTTTTGGGGTGGAATGTCCTATAAATATCAATTAAATCTGTCTGGTCTATTGTGTCATTTAAAGCTTGTGTTTCCTTATTAATTTTCTGTTTGGATGATCTGTCCATTGGTGTAAATGAGGTGTTAAAGTTCCCCAGTATTATTGTGTTACTGTCGACTTCCTCTTCTAGAGCTGTTAGCAGTTGCCTTATGTATTGAGGTGCTCCCATGTTCTGTGCATATATATTTATAATTGTTATATATTCTTCTTGGATTGATCCCTTGATCATTACGTAGTGTCCTTCCTTGTCTCTTGTAACATTCTTTATTTTAAAGTCTATTTTATCTGATATGAGTGTTGCTCCTCCAGTTTTCTTTTGATTTCCATTTGCATGGAATATCTTTTTCCATCCCCTCACTTTCAGTCTGTATGTGTCCCTAGGTCTGAAGTGGGTCTCTTGTAGACAGCATATATATGGGTCTTGTTTTTGTCTCCATTCAGCAAGCCTGTGTCTCTTGTTTGGAACATTTAATCCTTTCACCTTTAAGGTAATTATCGATATGTATGTTCCTATTACCATTTTCTTAATTGTTTTGGGTTTGTTTTTGTAGGTTCTTTTTTTCTCTTGTGTTTCCCACTTAGAGAAGTTCCTTTAGCATTTGTTGTAGAGTTGGTTTGGTGGTGCTGAATTCTTTTGCTTGTCTGTAAACCTTTTGATTTCTCCATCAAATCTGAATGATATCCTTGCTGGGTAGAGTAACCTTGGTTGTAGGTTCTTCCCTTTCATCACTTTAAGTATATCATGCCACTCCCTTCTGGTTTGTAGAGTTTCTGCTGAGAAATTAGCTGTTAACCTTATGGGAGTTCCTTTTTATGTTTTTTGTTGTTTTTCCCTTGCTGCTTTCAATAATTTTTCTTTGTCTTTAATTTTTGCCGATTTGATTACTATGTGTCTCGGCATGTTTCTCCTTGGGTTTGTCCTGTATGGGACTCTCTCTATGGTTCCTGGACTTGGGTGGCTATTTCTTTTCCCATGTTAGGGAAGTTTTCGACTATAATCTCTTCACATATTTTCTCGGGTCTTTTCTCTCTCTCTTCTCCTTCTGGGACCCCTATAATGTGAATGTTGTTGGGTTTAATGTTGTCCCTGAGGTCTCTTAAGCTGTCTTCATTTCTTTTCATTCTTTTTTCTTTATTCTATTCCACAGCAGTGAATTCCACCATTCTGTCTTCCAGGTCACTTATCCGTTCTGCCTCAGTTATTCTGCTATTGATTCCTTCTAGTGCATTTTTCATTTCAGTTATTGTATTGTTCATCTCTGTTTGTTTGTTCTTTAATTCTTCTAGATCTTTGTTAAACATTTCTTGCATCTTCTCGATCTTTGCCTCTATTCTTTTTCCAAGGTACTGGATTATCTTCACTATCATTATTCTGAATTCTTTTTCTGGAAGATTGCCTATCTCCATTTCGTTTAGTTGTTTTTCTGGGGTTTTATCTTGTTCCTTCATCTGGTACATAGCCCTCTGCCTTTTCATCTTGTCTATCTTTCTGTGAATGTAGTTTTTGTTCCACAGGCTGCAGGACTGTAGTTCTTCCTACTTCTGCTGTCTGTCCTGACTCTGGGTCTCTAACTGTTTGTTGGGCTTTTTTCAGAGGCAGCAGGGTAGAAAGACGCCACAGGGTCTGCTTCTGCTCCAAGTCCTCTTCAGTGGTGCCTATGTCTGTGATTTTCTTCCATAGCAGTTGATAGTTGAATAAATTTTAAAACTTTGTTTATGTGTCTACAGTTGCTTTCATTGTGACCCTTCTTCATAATGTTTGTATCTTTTATCAATACATTTTTATACAGTTCAATGTTTCTACCTTTTAGTTCTTTTCCAAAACAACTAGAATGAATACACACACACACAGACACACACACACACTCACTCTTAGAATTTTCAAAAATTTAATATATTTCTTATATTTAAGCTTTTGATTTATAAGGACTTTAATTTTGTATGTGTTTGGAAATCCAGCTTTCATTTTCTTGTGATTGTTCCAGATCAAAAAGTATTATTTTATTCTATTCAATTTCTGGCTCAAACATTCTGATACTTAAATTATAACCTGAGCTACTTTTATAATTTAACATTTAAAAATTTTCAGTTTTAAGGCTTTCAAAGATTTCATTTTAGTATTGCCTTAGGGTTTCTCTAATCTTTCACTCCCTGCTCCTAGCACCCCACATATAGCCTCTTCCGAATGTCCTGCTGCTAAACTTTTACCTCCACCACAAAGTTCTGCACATTTTTCTGTACTGAGGAAGAGAGAACACTCCCACAATGGGTCAGACACTGTGCTAAGAAAGATGAGGAAGAAATGATATGTAATGATGACTCTAGTAAGAGCTAGAATAATAAGGGAAAGTGAAAAAGAAAGAAGTACAGAGGTCAACTTAAATGCCTAACAATTCCTGGGAACCTTCCACCTATTCTCCAGTGCTCTTTGATCGCCATTCAGATAATTTAATGACTGGTCAACAAGCAAAGTCTTTTGTATTATAAACTCTTCTAGGATACCTTATTCTTAGGGTGTCTTCCTCTGAAATTGTGAAATACGAATAATGTAAAACACTCCCCCTCTCTTCCTTCCCTCCCTCCCGTTCTTCCACAGAAGGAAGTAAACTGCTTTTCTGCCTTTCTTATGGGCAGAAAACGATAACACACTGGAGTCATGTAAGAACAACCACCAAGCTTTCTTACCTCCTGTTGCAAAAATAATGTAAAGTGCAAAATCCTGGGCACTATTTTCAATCTGTCAATGGAAAAAAAAGAACAGACATGAATTCTTTGTTGTCAATGTTTTCTAAGCCAACCAGACCCAAATTATATATGTTTCTTCACTTTCATTTTTCACTTTCAGATATAAAACCTTTTCTGCTCCCTGGGGTAATGTAATTTCTCAGGCACAGTCCATTTATATTATAAATGGACCCATGCAGTTCAAACCCATTTTGTTCAAGGGTCCACCATACATAGGAAAGAATTCTTTAGAACTGAACATTTAATTTCAGAAAAATCCATTTATGTGCCTACAGTTAAATTATATACAAGATATTTATAGCTCAGGTCACTGATAAAGATTACCTTAAATTTTTGGAGAATTTGCTTTATTACTTCTTCAGTTCTCATATTACTGTTTATTCTGACCTTAGTTTCTGATCCAAAGGCTGGAGTGAAAATTGATGTCTAGTAGAGAAAAAAAAAGATTGATATAATTTTAAGGACTTAACGTGACAAACTAATGAGAGTCTAATGAGTTCAATATTTTGAACCTGGCCTTCCTTTGGACAAAAAATCCAAGATCATCAGTTTAAAAATTTGCTTTCTTACTTTTACTTTCTTTGTTGTTGTTGAATACTGTACTATGTATGCCTTTAAGCAGCTTTATATTTTTTCTAGAGTAAGTTAGGTAAAACATCATTTGAGAATGTTCAAAACAGTTTCACTAGATAGCCACACCATTCTTCAGTGTAGTTTAAGATTTCAAAATCCCTCCTGGTTGGGAATAATTGTTCTAAATTGTTTTAATTTGAACTGTATAAAATCACTCCTTTTTGGTTGGTCAGAAATGGCCCAGTGTTGGCAATTTCATATGGTTCAGCCTATATCTCAACTGAGGATTGAGGTAAAAGTGTTGCTAATTGAATATCTAGAACAATATTTCCTGCAAGTTGCTCTAATCAAGAGTCTGCCTTTTAGATAATACTTGGTAAAAGGTTTCCATGGTCAGATAAGTCTGACACATCCCTCTTGGGGATTAGTAATGCACCATAAAAAAATCATAAGAAACATATAACCATAAAATTTTTTCTCATTATTTGATCATTATTCCTATTTTAAAATAGATAGAATCCTGAGAGAGATGAAAAAAATTAAATGGAAAATTCCAGAAATAAACAATTCATACATTTTAAATTGTGTGCCATTCTGAGTAGCATCATAAAATCTTGCACCATCCTACTCCATCCGGCCCAAGATCCCCAACCATTGACAATGTCTGCTCCTGACAGCCAACTATCGACGTCATCATGGCTTGATGGTCCAGGATCATCTGAAGCAGATGATCAAGAGTAGCCTAATGCTGCATCACCATGCCTCCGTTATTCACCTCACTTCATCTCATCACACCACAGGTATTTTATCATCTCACACCCTTACAAAGGTGAATACAGTGCAATAAGATATTTTGAGAGAGATGGAGGGAGAGAGAGACCACATTCACATGACATTTTTTACAGTATATTTTTATAAATATTCTACCTTATTATTAGATATTGTTGTTAATCTCTTATTTTGCCTAATTTATACATTAAACTTTATCATAGGTATGTATGTATAGGAAAAAACAGTATATATAGAATACAGTGCTATCCTCGGTTTCAGGTATCCATTGGGAGCCTTGGAATGTTTTCCCTTGGGACTACTGCATCACAATCTAAGCCTCTAATACTGGAGGCATTATCAAGAGGCTTCATGATATAAAAACATATCTTACGACTACATCAACTTAAATTCCTAGATGCCCATCATTGCATACACATTGATAGAGTGCTTTGGGTTTCGGGGTTTTGTTTTCTGCTAGTTATTATACTGCAGTGAATGATATTTGTGTGAAATATCTTTAGTTCCACTTGATCTCTTTCAATCAATATCAATAAAGCTAATGTAAACGGAGTTCTTCCTTCGAGCAGATACTTATGCTAAGTACTGAACTCACCTCATTCCACTTAATCCTATCAACAGCCTTGTAAAGAAGGAAGGAGGAAAGAATGAAGGCTAAGAGGTTGAGTAATTTTTTATTTGCTCAGCAAGAATTTGCAATCAGGTCATTACGCTGCAACACCCAAGCATTCAGCTATGATGCTGTGCTGCCAACTTTAGTGCCCATTTCATTCTTAGCCTTGCATATCCCATCTGGAAGCTGCTCATTTGGAATAATGTGGCTTTCACAGCCTACTTTAACACAAATCACGCCACAAGTGCTGATGACATACAGCATAATTCTGAGGAGAAGAAGAAACCAGGACAATTGGTAGTTGCATATCTGTGGGGGACTGTCACTGTTACTTTTTGGCCAGGAGGACATTATTGAGCCAGAAAAATGTCTAATTTGAACAGAGAATTCACAAGGGAGATTTCTCCGTACCAGTCTCCAAAGGAACATATGGATACTCTCTCAAGGGATGAAAAAGAAGGAAAAAAGGTAGAAAGCCCTAAAGAAAAAAAGCTTATGATGAATGAGTCAATATTTTGTATGAAAGGGCTTAGAGTGGTGCCTTGCACAGAGTGAGTGCTTTTTAAGTATTTATTTAATGAATGGATGAATGATCGCTAAAGTACATGACATGAAAAATTTGAGTTCTACAAAAACATGATGTATTTCCTACCTTCGGCCAAGTTAAATGTCTTATAAATACTATAGAAAGGCACATATAAATTTAACACATATTAAGTGAAAAAAATCAAAATGCAAATAGTATAAGCTACAATTGCACTTGTGTAAAAAGTGATATGGGTTTATGTATAAGACCTGGAAAATTTAATTGATCAGAATAAACAAGTCTATAGCTGATTTTTTCCTTTTATTTAAATATTAATGTTTGAATGTACTTTGAACCAATCTCTCTTGTAGCACTTACATATTTTAATGCCATTTGTGGATGTATTGGTTTCTTTGCCCAAGCTCTGAGCTCCATGCTGGCAAAGGCATCAATTGAGTCACCTTTATATTTCCAGTGTGTATCACAGGGCCTGCCACTTAGGGTTCACTGATCATGTTGGTTAAGAACTTGGCTTCTGGCATCAGACAGAAGCTGGGTTCGGGTTCAGAGTTGCTACTTAAAAGCAGTGTGACCGGTGATGGATTGTGTAACCTCTGTGAACCTCAGTTAACTCATATGTAAAGTAGGGAACATAATGGTATCTGCTTCATAGGATTGTTTTAGTGATTAATGAGATAATCCATCAAAACAGTTTAATGCTTAACACATAGAGAGTACCCAATAGTAATAGTAGTAGTATATCTAAAGGCATTATTATTATTTTTAATTGTAAATTGAATTGAGTGATATTGTTAGCACAATAGACAACATTCTTTTAAATGACATTAATGAAACTGTAACTCACTTCATGGTTATAAACGTGTCCGTTAATAGAGGCCCTATGCTTCTGTCTGTCCTTTCTGTCCATCATCGGAGGCTTCATCCTTTTTCTCACCAGGGTTGCTTCACTCATGGTTCTATAGAGCAACGGGGATTCAGGTTCTTCATCTGCATGAAGCTTCAGAGTGCTACTGTGATAAGATAAATAATCTGGGGAGAATAAAGGTTATAAGCCCATATAATTTAGCTGCTCACCTCTTTGCATCGTGGGTGGATTTGATTACATACTTAGTAATTATGTAGCTAAGCAATGGACTATAATGCTTTTAAACAGAAAATAGCAATGATCTTGTTTAAGAATAGGGCCATCTGGTGACACTTGTTTTCCATTTTACCTTGGAATTTTAATTATATTGTAATTAGAGTATAAGCATGTGATACTTCATCTTTCTCTAGCACTGGTGCTTAAATAAAAATAGATTTTTATTGTATCTTTGGTGCCAAGAGATTGTGATTCCCTTGTGTTTAGGTGAGTGTTGTCAAAGGGCTAATTATAAGGACCCTTATATAAAAGATGCCAAAAGGCCATAAGACAAAAATAAGGGAATCCTGGAAGGAGCATCATGTTTGTTACAGAATCTGAGTTGTTATAGAGACAGCAGAGAGGACTGAACTGAGAATGCTTTGAAAAAAATTAAGCTAAACATTGGAAGTTGTTGGTGGATTCATGAAGATAATGCCAGCACCATACCCTTGTTCAGTCTGAAGTCAGTTTGGTAATATCACCATCCCGGGAATGTGAACCCCACCCCAGCCTCAGTCATCATCTTCTCCTTGGATCTCTACATATTACATGAAAATGAAAATCCATGTAAAATGATATCATGCCCGAGTCTCAGTAAATGACAGATACTAATATTATTCCTAACACATCATCATTATTATGATTACTGTTGTCACATGTCATAGGGGGTGGCATTTTCCATTCGTTTGTCAAATTTGATATGAACTCACTTGATGTTCAAGTAGATTTCTCTTTTTTAAATAAATGTTTGAAACAACCCTATCAAATATAGTGAATGCAGTATATCTGCTTCTGAGAAGCAATGTTATATAAATATCTATTAACCAAAATGTTCAACCTCTCAAAAGATGTAAAATTCAATCTGAAGGGCTTGGTCTAACATAGAAATCTTCTGAGTTTAATAAATGATCCTAATCCTTGGGGAAAATATAAAACAATTTTATGTACACAAACTTTATTCAAACCATCAGTTCTCCCTAATCTAGTAAATCTAAGGGACTTGATGTCATTTAAAAAATAATGTTTTTATATAGCAAAGTAAGGTTCTTAAACATCATATGAGCACTGTAGTGACTTAAGTTAGTATGTTCCTAAAATATATTTTTTTAATATAAAATAAGGGTTTAATAAGTAACGGTATATAAAATGTTGAATTTCAGAAAAACATTTAGGATTCATGCTTTGTATTAGTTTAAAAAAGTCTCCTCATTAATAAGATTTTGATACTGACCTTCCTGGAAATCTGTTGCTCCAGACACTGGAATCTGAGTCCTGTCCAAATCACTAATACGGTAAAGATCATCAAATTCTCCCCAGCGTGTCATTCCCCTGAAAAGTAATAAATCTTGTAAGAGATATTATTCTATCATAAAAAGGCATAGGATGGTTTTCAGATTTACAGTATTAATATAGTGCTGTGGGCCTCTGTAGGTAGACACATCATCCTAAGTTATAACAATTTTTTATATTATTAAAATTATATTTATACCAGAGTAGTCAGCTTGCATTTTAAATAATTCTTATACTGATTTTGAGCATGTTATGACCCAATAATTCAGTTACACACTGAACCACAAGATTATATAGATTCTGTAAAACATAAGTGCCAGTGGAATTAGTAGAAACCAATATAATCCATTCGTTTTTTTTTTTAAACATCTTTATTGGAGTATAATTGCTTTACAATGGTGTGTTAGTTCCTGCTTTATAACAAAGTGAATCAGCTATACATATACATATATCTCCTCCCTCTTGCATCTCCCTCCCACCCTCCCTATCCCACCCCTCTAGGTGGTCACAAAGCACTGAGCTGATCTCCCTGTGTTATGCAGCTGCTTCCCACTAGCTATTTATTTTACATTTGGTAATGTATATATGTCCATGCCACTCTCACTTCGTCCCAGCTTACCCTTCCCCCTCCCCGCGTCCTCAAGTCCATTCTCTACGTCTGCATCTTTATTCCTGTCCTGCCCCTAGGTTCTTCAGAACCCCCCCCCCTTATTTTTTTTTTTTTTTAGATTCTATATATATGTGTTAGCATATGGTATTTGTTTTTCTTTCTGACTTACTTCACTCTGTATGACAGACTCTAGGTCCATCCACCTCTCTACAAATAACTCAATTTTGTTTCCTTTTATGGCTGAGTAATATTCCATTGTATATATATGTCACATCTTCTTTATCCATTCATCTGCCGATGGACACATATGGTCACCTTATCTTTGATAAGGGAGGCAAGAATATACAATAGAGAAAAGACAGGCTCTTCAATAAGTGGTGCTGGGAAAACTGGACAGCTACATGTAAAAGAAAGAAATTAGCACACTCCCTAACACCATACAGAATCCATTCTTATACAGATATCTCACAATGCTTTTAGGAGAGTTTAGATACAAAGTGTTTATTCTGCCAACTTGCACTAAGTTCCTGTTGTATTCAAAGCATTTTTAGGTAAAGTGACTCCAATATAGTGATATAAAGCCTATCTTTAAGATGCTTGAGCACTATAAAGAATGCAATTTATAAAGGAGGAAAGTGTATGAGAAACTTCTTTTCTGGAAAATCATGATTTATATAGGGTACTAACAATTTTCAATGCATTCTAATGCCCAGAATACATAAAACTGGGCAACTGCTTATTTTTACCAGTTGGGCCAACACTCATTGTTATTTTCTTTCTGGCTTTAGATAAGCTACTTATCTTCTCTGTGCATTAGTGTTCTCACCTATAAAATGGGGATGATTATAGTATGAGGTAGGATAAGGTTATTGAGAAGATTAAATGAGTTAATTTGTGTAAAATCCTTGAAACAGTGCCCAACACGTAGTAAGCACTCAGTATGTGTTAAAAACTATTGTGATCGTCCTCATCTTCATTGTCATCCTCATCATAATCCCCATCATCTGTATCCATTTCATGATAGGTCAGGAGCCGTTAGGGATCCAAGATATTCCTAGATGTCTCTAGGTTAATAGACACTATCGTAGCTGGGACCAGTCTTAGTCCTACTAAGAGTCTCTTCCATAATGTCTGTTTTCCTTATGACCAAAAAATATTCACCCATAGGGAATTTGTGGCATTAATTCTTCCCAAATGTCACTGGTGGCAACAACAACAAAAAATGCTTATTCATACGAATGGTGGCAAATAGGAATAAACATGGTCCTTTTCTTCCTTGATCTCTGAATTCCTTTGATGTCTTTTTACAACTTCTGTATCATTTGGGCCTCATAATAAAAGCCTTATGACATAGATAAGATAATCCTAATTATTTGTTTATTAATTTTCTAGTAAGCTGTACTATACAGAATATAGCCAGCCAAAATAAATGTCTTAAAAGTCCAAGAACTTTAGGCAATAACTTTAACTCAAAAGAGAACTGTTTTGGTCCTGACTCAGACTCTAGTTATTCTTCCTTTTTCTTTTTTCTTTTCAATTGAAGTATAGTTAATTTACAATGTTTTAGGTGTATAGCAAAGTGATTAAGATATATATATATATACGTATATATTTCCTTTTACAGATTCTTTTCCATTATAGGTTATTACAAGATATTGAATATAGTTCTTGCGCTATACAGGAGGCCCTTGTTGTTTACCTATTTTATGTATAGTAGTGTGTATCTGTTAATCCCAAGCTCCTAATTTATCCCTCCTCCAATTTTCCCCTTTGGTAACTGTAAGT
Organism: Balaenoptera borealis; assembly: GCF_965194805.1. Classification (NCBI taxonomy): domain Eukaryota; kingdom Metazoa; phylum Chordata; class Mammalia; order Artiodactyla; family Balaenopteridae; genus Balaenoptera; species Balaenoptera borealis. Next base: position 60,638,685 of record NC_138861.1, on the reverse strand, counting down.
TTGTTTTCTGTATCTGTGAGTCTATTTCTGTTTTGTAAATAAGTTCATTTGTATCATTTTTTTAGATTCCACATATAAGTGATATTTGTGGTATTTGTCTTTGTCTGACTTACTTCACTCAGTATGATGTTCTCCAGGTCCATCCACGTTGCTGCAAATGGAATTATTTAATTCTTTTTTATGGCTGAGTAATATTCCATTATATATATATATATATATATATATATATATATATATATATATATACACACACACACACACACACACAACATCATCTTTATACATTCATCTTTTGATGGGCATTTAGGTTGCTTCCAAGTCTTGGCTACTGTAAATAGTGCCGCTATGAACATTGGGGTTCATGTATCTTTTCAAATTAGAGTTTTAATCTTCTACAGATATATGCCCAGGAGTGGGATTGCAGTATCATATGGTAACTCTATTTTTAGATTTTTAAGGAACCTCCATAATGTTCTCCATAGCGGCTGCACCAATTTACATTGCCACCAACAGTGTAGGAGGGCTCCCTTTTCTAGTTATTCTTATGATAGATAAAATTATCAATTTTCCCCAATCTATAGAAGATTAATTAAAAAAGGCAGATGTGATTATCATAGAAAGAGTGATAGCAATGGAAAAGACAGAATACCAACGAAAAATGGAAACTAAAAAGGCAAAGCACCCCGGTGCTATCTCCCATGGGGGAAGATGACAGAGCCCAAGCACACCAGACCAGTGATGTGCTATAAATTCTTGGTAATCCTGCCCAGCTTCACCCCTGTCCTCACCTTCTCTCAGCTTAGTGGTGTCACACAAATACAGAGAAACAAACATGCCTCAATATGGTCAGTGTTTGGCCCATTTTCCTTCCTACCATCTTAGCAAAAATAAACAACTCCCCCATCACCCCCAAACCCACCCGTTTTCAGCTCTGGATTGTGTAATTTGAAGCGTCTCCACATACAACTGTGCAAGTGACTAAGCTTGAAGGCAGTTACCCAAAGTTTTCCAAAGAAAACTGGTTGGGACTTCAAGTAATATCAAATAGTTTAACTTGCCCAAGCACAGGACTGTTAGCGTTGCCCTGATCAAGCTTCAGGATATACACCATTAGCAAATTTAAACTGTGGGGAGGTTTTCTAATGAGCTGCAAAATAAAAAGGAGGTAGAAATTTGACAGACACATAGAAGGCGGCCACTTCTCTACCCACATTGTAAAAGAAAAAACACTACTGATGTCATTCAAATGTACACCTGTCCAGTTTTTGCTCTTTATGCCATTCTGCCATGACTTGTCCAATGCACGTCAAAGCAGACTTTGGAAAGACATTAAAAGCAGAAATGAAAACTGATGCAAGCAAACATAACCTCAATAAAGCTGTTTTTACGAAAAATTTCCAAAACAAAATACTTGGACCAGATATGAGAGATCAAAGTACTGTCCGTAGAATTGTTTCCATAAAAGATCACAAGTGGTCACAGCTCAAACTGATTTATTTTTAAACTTATACCGCTCCCATTAAGCTGATTCAGTGTGACTCATTTCAAAGATAATTAAAACAAACTAGCTTGACAAACTGATGATTCTCCCCAACGGTGAATTGAAAGAAAAGATTGCAGCCCTTCCTGCAGCTGAGTACACAACTTCCACGTCTTTCATTCCACATTCCATATCCATCCACTGGAGATATTAATCTGTGATCCTGAGAGAGTAGAGGTATAAGTTCTGCCCACACAAACCCAGTGTGGGAAAGAGAACAATAAGAATTCTTAGGGAGTGAGGGAATAGTCCATTTCCTTACACAATTTCACTCAAGGCTCAGAGTTTAAATGAATACCACCTTGAGGGTGGCAACCAGAGTGAGGGTGTCTAGGATTGGATTGAAACAAAGTGGCTCTGCACCCCACTAGGGAATCAGAGACCAAGGATCTTTTTCTGACAGTTCTTACCCACCAGAAAAATCTGATACACTGCACTTCAAATATTCTCCCAGTAAGTCTCATTACTGTGGTAAAGGGCAAGCAAAGTTTTCTAGGGTAGTCTTTCTCAACTTTATTATTTTTTTTCTCAGCTTTAAACTAAAGGAGATAATTTATGTTTGTTTCACATCACTGTTCTGATAAACAATAAGAAAAGGCAAATGGAGTCTATGGAAGGCACATCATAAGGAGATTAATTTATAATCTGCCACAGAATATGGAAAGGCAGCAATATACCTTCTCTACCTGGGCTTCTGAAACTCATCCTCAAATTCAGTGTCTCTAGGAACAAGGGTTTGAATTTTAATTGGAGAAATTAAAGAAAATATCTTGGGATATCCATTCAAAATCGTGATAGCTTAATGTGATAATACAGGTAGCTTACTGCATATCTTTGACATCCTCCCATAGTGTTCCACATTAATCAAGCGTTCATGATTCAAATAATTTAAATGCATCAAAAAGAGCTGGCTGCTCAGAGAACTTTGCAATTAGGTAATAGGAAGAATGATAGCTAATTTTGCCAAATTCATACCTTGTACAGTTTCCTAAAGGCCCAGGGGTAATTTTTACTTTTAAATGATGCTCCTCGTCCTTTAGAATCATCAGCCCCATCCATCTTCTAGTACCTGAAGGTGAGGGATGCAGGGCTTCATCAGGCTGCCTAAGTCTGTCATTTCTCTTCTGCTCTTCATAAGTACTGGACCCTTTGCCCTTCATTAGTCTGGATGGGAGACTAATCAGAAGTGGTAGATGGGGAGACAGTTTACCCAACAGAGCAGAGGTAATTTAACCACCAGAATTCCGTGGGCTTCATTCGATACTAAATTCTGAGTCCTCTCTTTGTGCCGACACACTGCTGAGCACCGGGATAAAGACGAATAAAGCATGCTCCTTACCCTTGAGGAGCTCACAGGCCAGAGGGGGAGGCAGGGGTTTAAAAATACAGTTAACGGCGTGCTCTGAAAGGGATATAGAAAAGTTGTCAGGGCACCTACTACAGGGTCAGAAAAGGCTCTCTGGAGAACGTGTTACCGACCTGAATCTTAAAGGATTGGTGGAAGAGTCTAGCAAACGGATGTCGAGAAGCAGATAGGCTTCCAGGCAGAGAGTCAGGAAAGTAAGAAACTGCATGATATGTGTAGGGAATAATAAAATGTTCAGAATTGCTGGAACCTCACGTTTGAGAAAGATTGGCAAGGTGCAAATCACAGTGGGACTTCAGTGTTTTCCCCAAAGGAAAAGTGGTGCTTCCCTCAAGGTGATAACCGATTTTCCTTGGTTATGACCAAAGGTCAGATTGAGGAAAAGGTCAATCTCTACTGCTCTCTCTCCATCCTCTCTCCTGCTAGAACTCCAGCTCATCTAGTTATGGATAGAAGGATGGATGAAGAGAACGCTTGATACCTCCATGTATACACGAAAGGGAGATGCGTAAGAAAGTCAAGGATTAAAAAGGAAAGGGAGAAGGGAGGGAGGAAGAAAACAATACTTATATCTGTGATTTCTTTGGGAATATTTATTAATTTTTCTAAAAATTGTAAAGGATAATGAAAATATATATCTCAGCCCAACTTATATATTCAAGGTACAGTTGCATAATCCCACACAGAGTACTGTTTTGTGCATTTACTGTACTTCACATGCATTTTGTCCTGATCCTAACAGGACACAGTAATCAGATGGAACAAAATTAAGTCTCCTTTCCAGAAAGCAGGAAAAGCCCTTTGTTCTAAGAAGAGGAGAAATTTAAATTTTATCCCCCCCTTTTTGGTGATAAGACCAGGGCTAATGAAATCTTGCCTTTACATTTTGTTTTTTCTAGTGAAAGAATACAGTCTCCCAGAAGAGAAGGAATACAGCAGAGAGGTCAAGAGCCAGACTCTGGCACCCATAGACCTGAGGTCCAGTCCAGTTCTGCTACATGGTAATTGGGGATCTTGCACAAACTACCTAACCTCTCAGAGCCCTGGTTTCTGAACACCTACGTCCTAGAGTTGATGGGGGATTAAATGAGGTTGTGTATAAACGTTAGAGCTTTCATCCTTGAGGCACACAAAAAAGGTAAATATGAAGATCATCTTCTAAGGAATTAAAATCATAAAAGGTAGCTCACCTTTTGGAAAAGACATCTGGTGACTTCAGCACAGTGAAAGAAGGGATTTGTTTCTCATCTTGTATTTTCAGTTGTATAGGCCGCTTTACTCCCCAGAAAATGTCCAGCGTTCCTTCAACAATTAGTTTACCATCGTCAGTCTAGGGAAGAAACCAATCATCTCAAACACTATTTTTGTATTATTTATAGAGGCAAGTGTTTTAACTGAAGATGTAGAAATGAAGTCTGTAAGACATCTTAATAGATAAAAAATAAATTCCCAGGTGGGACTGTTTGGCTTTTAAATTTATCTACAAAACAATTCTATTTTTGAAACATTCTTTTATTTTTGAAAACAGCTATAACCAGCAAAGTCATAATAGTAGTGACATGCCCACCAGAGGGCACAGTATGCTAAAATATTTTCTGAACTCTGCTTCTTCAATTAAGTGGAATTTTAATTCTTTAATTCTATTTAGCTTAAAATTAAAGCAGAATTAAAAACTGTGCTAAAGTAGAAATCAGAAGAACAGCTATTGTTCAGTTTAGTGGCTATTTTCTCATTTCTGAACAGGAAAAATTTAGCTCACAAACTTATGCAGAACAAGTGAAATAATGTATGTAAAAACACAGTGTAAAATACACAACAAATTATATTTTTGAAAAAAATCAATAGCACTTGAATAATCTCTTTTAAGTTGGAACTATTATAACAAAAGAAGGAAATTCTATGCAAAGAAAAATTAGTAAACAGGATTGAACACTTACTTATCCTGTGGATGTAGATATTAATACCAAAGCACATTCCCATAGAATGTATTTTCTAATCTTTCTCTCTTATATATGTAAAAGTCTGTTACTAATGTAGTGTTATTATTATAGTAAATTTGGAAAATATAGAAAGAATATTCCAACTATCCACTAACTACTCTAACATGCAATAACTACTTGTTATTATGAAAAATCAATAATTAGAAAACATTATAAACACAAATGACTCAATTCTTATTTGAGAGTGTAATGAAAACTCCAGACTCTGGAATCAGACAGACCTGTGTTTGAACTCTGTCTCTGCCATTTCCTAGCCGTGTTCTCTTGGGCAAGATGTCAAACATCTATAAAACTGGGCTGCTTCTTCTGAAGAATGAAATCATAACAATCCTTGATTCATAGGACCTCGTATTTAAAGTGCTCAATAAATGTTATTGCTTATTATTTCTTTGGCTGACAAACCTACTTTGGAGTCACTCCTGAAACAAAATTTTGCTCTTTCTCCCCCTTTTGAGTTCATATCTCAGATCACTGTGAGGTCAGGTACCAATCAGTTGTCCTTAACAGCCAAACATAATTTGCTCTCTGAAATGGCAGTACACGATGCAGAGCCTACATTTTAGTTATTGATGTATAAATCTTTTCGTGGCTTAATTATACTACAATGAATCCCTTATATCAAAAACTCATAGAATAACTGCTCTTCTGAGGTTATCTAACTTTTGCTTTCAAGAAGAAATACTCCAACTATTATCAGAAAATGAGGTTTTCTCATGTAAGGAATATCAGAATATTTTTTAATTTCAGAAACCATCTCTAGGACTTCCCTGGTGGCGCAGAGGTTAAGAATCCGCCTGCCAATGCAGGGGACACGGGTTCAAGCCCTGGTCCGGGAGGACCCTACATGCCAAGGAGCAACGAGGCCTGTGGGCCACAACTACTGAGCCTGTGCTCTAGAGCCCGTAAGCCACAACTACTGAGGCTGCGTGCCACAACTACTGAAGCCTGTGCACCTAGAGCCTGTGCTCCACAAGAGAAGCCACTACAGTGAGAAGCCTGCACACCGCAACCAAAAGTAGCCCCCGTTCGCTGCAACTAGAGAAAGCCTGTGCGCAGCAACGAAGACCCAGTGTAGCCATAAATAAATAAATAAATTTAATTAAAAAAAAAAAAAAAAGAAATCATCCCTTTTGAAAGTAACTAAATAAATTATCCCTGAAGGCTTGTTTATACTTATCTAATCTCATTGTCTCAATCTTTAGGCCTTTTCTCTTCTAGATCTACACCAATACCCTTGGTGATCTCAATGATCCTTATACGCCATCTCTAAACTAATAGCTCACAACTTTAGATATACAGCCCAAACCTTCCCCTAAACTTCAGTTGTCAAACTTGACATCAAATTTAATATGTTCCTAATTAACTTTTGATCTTTCTTCCTGTAAATATTTTCCTTTCCCAGTCTTCCCCATCTTGGTAAATAGAACCCCCATCTTTCCAGTTGTTCAGGTCAACATTTTTAAAGTCACCATTAATCTTTCTTTCATACTTAACCTCTCAAAATCCAATATGTTAGCAAATCCTATTAGCTTTATCTTAAAAATATATCCCCGATATGGCTATACTCACCATGGGTACTACCACAATTCTAGTTTATATCATTGTCATTGTTTGCCTGATTATTGCAACAGTTTCTTTGTGGTCTACCTCATTCTTCTCTTGCCCCTCTATGTATTCCTAGTAGCTAGAGAGATCGTTTTATTTTTACTTTTTTAACTTTTTATTTTATATTGGAGTATAGTTGATTAACAATGTTGTGTTAGTTTCAGGTATACAGCAAAGTGATTCAGCTATACATATATATGTATCTATTCTTTTTCAAATTCTTTTCCCATTTAGATTGTTACATAATATTGAGCAGGTTCCCTGTGCTGTACAGTAGGTCCTTGTTAGTTATCCACTTTAAATATAGCAGTGTGTACATGTCAATCCCAAACTCCCTAACTATCCCTCCCCCCCCTTCCCCCCGGTAACCATGAGTTCGTTAGAGAGATCCTTTTAAAATGAATCTTTAGATAATACCACAACTCCTCAGTGGCTTTCCATCTCATTCCAAGTACAAGCTGAAGTCTTCACAATGATCTATAAGAGCCTACATGCTCTGGTGCCCTCTCCTTCTCAGTTCTCTCTATAGCTTCCTTGTTCTCTACTATCCCATTCCCACAAGGTCCCTGCTGCACTGGCTTCCCCACCGTACCTCAGTTACACCAGCCAGGCTCAGGACCTTTATTGGGCTGCTGGATATGTCTGTGTCTGGAATGTGTGTCCCACAGACTTCTACAAGGTTTGCTCCCTGACATCTTTCAGTCTTTGGTCAAATGTTCCTCTTTCCCCATCCACTTAGATTCCTGAGCCCTCTACCCTACTTTGTTATTCTCCACAGCCTTTCTTTTTTTGGCTGCATTGGGTCTTCATTGCTGCACGTGGGCTTTCTCTAGTTGCGGCGAGCAGGGGCTACTCTTTGTTGCGGTGCGCGGGCTTCTCATTGTGGTGGCTTCTCTTGTTGCAGAGCACGGGCTCTAGGTGCGCAGGCTTCAGTAGCTGCAGCACGTAGCTGCAGTAGGCAACTCAGTAGTTGTGTCGCACAGGCTTAGTTGCTCCGCAGCATGTGGGATCTTCCCGGACCAGGGCTCGAACCCGTTTCCCCTGCATTGACAGGCAGATTCTTAACCACTGTGCCACCAGGGAAGTCCCTCTCCACAGCCTTTATCGCCATTGGATACACAGTTTACTTTTTTGTTTCTTTTCTGACTACTAAAATGTAAGCAGCATGAAGGCAGGACATTGTCTAGTTTCTTCACTGCTATGTCTCTAGCTTTTAGAACAATGTCTGCTGTGTTGTATACAATAAATATTCATTAAATTAATTAATCAGAGATTTAGAAAGCTACATGCTATTCTCCATGGACTGCCCCTTTTAACAGTGTCCATCATTGTAACTAAGTCAGAGACTTGAAAATTCCGGATTCTAACTTTATTGACGGTGAGTAAAGATGGAAAGATTAAGCAATCTGATATTCTCACTGTAAACTTTACTTCATACAGTTTTAAAAAATTATGTAAGACAGGACACTTTATTCTAAAAAATCAAATGACTTTTGCAAATTGAGCACTGATTCACAGAATAGGAAATGACATGCCTCGACTTATATGTCTGTCACATCAAAATTCAAACATTTTCCTAAAGGAAACGAACTTTTTAACATCATGAATTCTGTGGAAACAACTGAATTAAAATATAAAATCATTTTCTTAAAGTTTTGATCTTTTCTTAAATTTTATATTTTTACAGTTACCTATATGAGAGATCTAAGATACAGGATAATATTGAAATAATTTAAAATTAGGCCATTTAAAAAATTTAGGCCCATTTCTTTATAAAGGGATTAGTTATTTCCTACTTCTGTAGGAAATTACATATAGGAAGGTAATTGAAATGTCCAATCAAACTAAATCGTTTAAGCTCACTAGTAAAGGCCAGAGAGGTTTATAAATTTCCTTCTGTTCCAATTGCAGATTTAAGCCAATGGTGGCCGAAAGTCAATGCTGTACACATTTGAAGATCTGAAACATAGGTAGAAAGTTCTAATGTTCCCTAGGACCAGGAAGATATTGCAAAGATGTGAAGTGAGTCCCATTAGAATACAAGACTGAGTAGGAAGACCTGTGGAGAATGAGGCATTAAAAAAAACAATCTAAGGCCACTTTGTACAGTAGCCTGCCAGTTGCAACCTTAAAAATGCTTGCTGAATTGTTTCTAGGATAGATTTTTAATGGAATTGCTGTTCAAAAGATGTTCATACTCTGTTTTTAAAGTAGAAAGCAAATATGTCATTAAAGTTGTTTTAAACTTTTTCCCATTCTAAAAAATACTTGGAAAGTCACAGATGTTTCAGGACTAGGATTTTGCAATATAGTCTAAAACTGAAAAATCATGATCAAGTTAAAGATTCACCTGTTTCTCCCAGACCATTTGCGTTATGGACTCCAACTTATCCTGACTTCTCTGTACTTTTATGGATTTTTTTCTCCTGTGAATCAAACTGTACTGCATTTCTTTGACGGGCTTACCTGTCCATATAAAATATGCAGATTTTTCTGGTTCTTATAAAAGATGTTATAGGTCTCCAATAAAGAATTAAGTTGTTCCCTAAAAAAACAATATTACATTCAGTTACAATCAGTCTTAGGCTCTTTAATGGTAGAAGGCAATAATGGTGCCTTCAGTTCAAAAACATATGAGATAGGAAAAAATGGTTCAATGGAATCTTTACTATTCTGTCATTTTAATACAGGTCATTGAAAACTGAAGCCTTCTTAGGACATCAACAAGTGTTGAAGATGTTAATTCATAAATAAATAATCAAAGTAAAACAAATAAAATCTGGTCTTAGGTGGTTACTTTCCCTTAGTGAAGATGTGTGTTAATAATTTCAAAGTTGAATTTGATTTTTAAAAAGTCCTTCAAAATTTTCCATAATGAAGAAATGACTGGCTGCAAAGAGCTGTTTGAATTGAATATATAATCTAAAGCAGTGGTTCTCAACCCATTTAAGTCACAGTATCTTTTGAAACCCTGATGAAAGCTTTGGCTTCCCTGCAGGGGTTTGGGTTAATCCTATATATAAACACATAGTTTTGCATATACAATGTGTAGTAGCTAATTTATGTGCTATTTTGAAAGACTTTCCTGATAAACAAGGAAGGAGTTATTTTCCACATAGTGTAAGTATAGGTTCTTTTTATCTGACAGTGACAAACTGACATTTAAAAATATTCTTTGTTTAAAATTCTGGAGTAAAAGGGAATTCCCTGGCTGTCCAGTGGTTAGGACTCCAGGCTTTCATGGCCAAGGGCCCAGGTTTGATCGCTGTTCAGGGACCAAAGATCCCACAAGCTGTGTAGTGCGGCCAAAAAAAAAAAAAAAAAATTCTGGAGTGTATACATCAAAATATTTCTAGTGGGTGGTAGGATTTGAGATGATTTTAAATATTTTTCTACTGTCCTCTCTGTTGTCAAGTTCTTCCCGGGGTTGTTGTTGTTTTTATAAAATTTTGAGTTAGTTTTATTTTGACAGTTAACAATTAAAATATTTTCATAAGAGAATAAATAAATAAATAACCAAAGGATGGAAAATAACTGCAGGCAAAGTGGTGAGGAAAGTGTTCTGTAGCAGGAGGCAGCTGTAAAACAGATTTCATTTCACATTCCTTTTTTGTTTTACAACATTTAATCAACCTAAATTAAGCACCTAGTATGTGCCTGACTTTATGCTTTCCACTGGAGATCCAGCAACAGCTCAGGAGTGGTTGTTGCTCCTGAACATCTCACCCTCTGTGGCAGGTGAGCTCTGGCAACGGGAATGCTGGTTCCTGCCACACCTCCGTCCTCCCTTTGTGCTACCACAGCTCAAGATGCTGCTCTCACTCACCCTGCTGGTCCAAGCTATCTTCTCTCACCTGCATTATGGCAACAGTCTCCTAAAAGCCTCCCTGTGTTTGTTGTCTATTCTCAACAGCAGGAGTTATTTTAAGACAAACCTGATCACCTCTCTCCTTTGCACAAAGCTCTTCAATATCTTCTCATCATTAGAATAAAAACCAATATCCTTCCAATGACTTCAAAGGCCAGTTGGGCTCTGACCCCTGTTACACCTTCCATCTCATTTCTACTTCTCTTTCCTTCACTCACTGAACTCTAGCCGCTGGCCTCCTTGATGTTCCTTGAGTACTCCAGGCACATTCTCACCCCAGGGCCTTTGTACATGATGATCCCTCTGCCCAGAATGACCTCCCCCACGCCATCACACTGTTAGTGCATTCATTTTTTTTTTAGCTATTTACTCCAACGTCACCTGCTCAAGGAGTCCTTCTTGACAACCAAATCTGAAAGTTTGCCTTCTCCCAACATTCATATCCTGCTTTCCTCCTTACCTCTGCCCCTTAGTCACCATCTAACCTTGAATATATTTTATTTATTTATCTTATATTCTGTCTCCTTCACTAGACTGTAGCTCCAAGAGACTAGGCTTGCTTCCATGTTTCGTTCACACTATGTTTCATGTGCCTGGAAGAGAGCATGGCACATAGTAAGAACTCAACAAACACTGGTTGAATGAAGTGATCAGAAGAAGTCTTATTCCTAAAATAAAACCAAACATATCAACAGGTGGAAAGCTTTTTTATATAAGTTGTTTTATGGGGGAGACATCTCATGATATTAAACTTCCAGGTATAGTAATTGATAAAATCCCTTTGATCTTCAATACCTGTCTCCCTCCCATAAGAATACTTGGCTCCATGAGGGCAGGAATTTTGGTCTATTTTATTCATTGCTGTCTTCCCAGTGCTTAGAGCAGAGCTTTGCGCATAGTGGGCTCTTATTCAATAAGCATTTAATGAATACTGAATGACAGAGTTCATGTATATTGATTTTTATGTTTGAGATCAGGTAAACATACTTTCCACTTGACTTTTCTCACTTGTAATTTTTAATGCGCACATTTCCAAGGATCAGGACACTCCACACAAACACCACATAAAAAAATTCTACAGAATTCCTCCATGTTATTATTCCATTTCCCAACTGGCTAACTTTAGAATTTTAGTGCTGATGAATATTTCTGTTCTAAACATCACTGGGCACACAAGGGATTTTGTTTCATTGGAGTCATTGCTGTGGGATGGTTCCTTAAAATTAACATACTGGTAAAGAGCATGAAGACTTTTATAGCTCTCATTATTGGGTGCCAGGGCAGCATACAGAAATTTCCAGTTCACTTGGGATGCAACTCCTGATATGCTGAGCTGTGAGAGTTGTTATTAAAGTAAATGAATTTTTACATAAACTTATTCCCTCAGCTTCTGTTTCTGGTTAAACTGCATGATAAGGTATGGTACAAGTATCCTTCAAAGTATTTACCTCAGGACCATGTTTGATTAGAAAGATTATTCTCTGGGAACAAGCTACTTGGAAAATGTTTCTGTATCTGAAGAAACCTGACTAGATCTTTCTGCACAGAAATAAGTCTCCAAATGACCCAGGGAGTCAGCAAACTGTGGTCCCAGGCCACCTGCTTTTGCAAATAAAGTTTTATTGGAATACAGCCACACTAATTTGTTTGCCTATTGTCTATAGCTGCTTTCTTTCTATAACTGCAGAGTTGAGTAGTTGTGATACAAACCATATGGCCCACAAAGCCTAAAATATTTATTATCTGACCCTTTACAGAGGTAGTTGGCCAACCTATAAACTATGTGTGACACAGGGTAACTAAATACCACAGAAATCTTCCATATTTTTCTCACCACAGGCAGGGTCTTTCCGACTCTCAATGAAACTTTGAAGGATTTTGGCATGTGGAAGAAGAAAAGAGTTCAGTCAAATAGCGTTGGGATAAAATTAGGTAAGTTAATGGTGCCATAAAGTGAGAAACTAGAAAAGAAAATCCAGATGTTAGGTAAACAACTATAGTAATGGTGTATGCATTCCAAGTATTAAAACTTCATCACATTTTAATCGTATGGACTTTACCAGAGGAACTTTGAAAATGATTAGTTTATGCACCTGATGAAGCAATGGGTTAATACAACACGAGGATAAAGTGTAGCCTGCAACATTCTCACTCGACTTGTTGGCATTAAGGGCACAAAGAGCTGAAGAAGTTATTGTCAAGTTGATTATCTCTTATCTGCTGACTGATTCGAATTTTGTCCTCTAACAGAAGACCTGTCCTAATGGTCATCATTCATACATTTGCTGTGTGAGCACAATAAAGAGGTCTCAGCCATACACTGAGGTGGGTGAGAGCTTGAAGGAATAGACTCTGCCTACTGTGCACTTTGGAGGGGAAGGATTAAGCAAGAAGAGTGTGAGGAGCTTACCAGGCAAAGAAAATATTAACAAGGACATTCTAGATATTTCTGTAGTTTTTGTGACAAAAGCTCAGCGAGTTGGGACTCTAAGAGTAGAACATGTAAAATGGGGAATGGTGAGTGATGAAGAAGCAGGCAGGAACCTTGTGAACCATTTTAAGAAGCTTAAAATTCACCCTGCAGGCAATGGGCAGTTACCTGAGGTTGCAGGCAAGTGTAAGGTATGATGTGCCTAAGGGCCACTAGGGAGCTTATGGAAGACAGATTGCAGGACAAAACAACACGGAGGCAGCAAGATGAGTGGAACAATTGCAATGGTACTGGGGTAGAGAGCCAAGGCTATGTTCTGTGGAAAGGTGATCAAATGTCCCTCATGTACAGAAGAATCTAAAGTCTAGAAGAGACCTAAAATAAGTATAGGGATTATTTGGTTTAGGAGATCCAAAGGCCACCATTAAAGTGTTATCTAGGCAGTCCCTAGTCAGGAAAGGGAAGACTGATTTAATATACATGGTGACTTGTCAGTGGTAGTTATAATGTATTTTTTAGGATTTAACTTAAATGTTAGCTATGGACCTCCCTATCTCATAAAAAAGGAAAAAAATCATCTGTGTACTTTTCCCTCTCAGCCCCAAAGAGTCCCCCACCCAGCCTAGACCAGACTGCTTAGCAGCTGTTCAACTGCCCTAACAAAGCTATAAAGTGGGTGATAAGAAATGAATTCCATATCCAGTCTTCTCAGTTTACAAATTTGTCTAGAAGCCACAGGGACACCCAAGAAGTTGGCATGGTACAAACAGCCTGTATAGCAATACTTTATGTGTGATACATAAATTGATTTTCTAAGAAGAGCTTGGTTTTCTTGAACATGAAATACTGTATCATAATATATCGTAAGAATTTTAAAAAAACATTATCACATAATATATAACATGAATAGTGTTTTTATAAAACTAAGGAATAGCAAACTTCCATGTAAACTGGACTTCTAACTGAATGAACACATAGAGTCATAAGCTTCCCTGGGACAGAAGCTGGCACTGTGCACTGACAGTACAGAGAGGGGACCCTGATAGATGCAGATGGACACACAGAATTAGTCATTACAGCTCCTGGGTGAGTGCTAACCAGGGAAGGACTTAACATGGGGGGGCGATAGGTGTAGGGGAATGATGCCAGGGCTCCTGCTCCTTTAAGGTTCCCTGTTCCTGTTAAGGCTCCCAGCTCAGTTTTAATGAGTAAAAGTGGATCCAGAGTTGACTGTAAAATGCTTAGGTGTACTTTGCACTTTGTGGTCTGAATTGCATCTGCTCAGCAGATGGGAATTACCCACATTCTGACGTTCGTCATGAATAATGGGCTGAGCAAGAGAGGAGTTCCTCAATCTTATCACGCTATTTGGCCGGAAGAAACACTTTGTATTTAATTTTATAAACTGTAATATGCATTGACATATTGGGCAGCACGAAGAGTGGAAATGAGTTATGCCCTACATCCACAGATAGAATGAATGTCAAATTTTAGTTGTAATAAGAGTTCTCCCTCATTTTAGTAATGACTTACAGCATAGTTCAGTGGCTATCTGATCCTTTTCCTGGAAACCAAAAAACCCCATCTCATTCTTTACTAAGTGAGTCTTACAATTTGGACAAAGGCAAACCAGAAATACTGTTGTATGTTGTAGCCCAACACAAGCTTCAGAGATTGCCACATGACACAAAATAAACTTCAGTGGAAAATACAACCCAATGTAGGCACCAAAGGCAAATTTGGCCATGGCTGTGCTTCCTGAGTTTGTGTTATTTCTGCCTCTTGGAGACTTGCTGAAAAATGTTCAGGCTCCCAGCCAGGCAGACACCGAACCACATAGTGACAGCAGCACTAGAGACAGCATTCTGCTGTGTGTATTGCCATGTTTAAGAGCAGGAACCTAAAACATTCGAAAGAGTCTTTTCCGCGAGATGAGGAATTGAGGTAGAATAAAAATGCTAGCTTGCTCTCTTACACAGTCACCCCTCCCAATTTTGTTCATAATGTTACATTTTAGCAATGAGATTAACTATTTAATGTCAGGTTCAAAAAACTGAATTTGAAACTTAGAATTATTTTTACAAAAATCATATTAACACGTAAAGATAGCAAATTGATCATTTCCTGGGAATTAAGGTTGTGATTTTTTATTTTATGTGTTGTAGTTCTGTATACTTTTCAAACTCTATATAGTAAGTGCATAATACAGTCATAATGTTTTCATAATTTTGCTTCCATAAACATGTAATATGAACTCCTGTATGTTTTTGGAAAGGGGAACCAGGAAATATGGGGACAAAAGAACGAGTAAAGCCTTATCATTAAGCTCTTTGCCAAGACAAACCATCATTCCATATTACTGACGTCTGCAAGCAGTAGCAGAATTCTCTTAACCCACATTATCCTTCGTCACTGTCAACTTGAATCCTGGAATTAAAATTGCAAACTCCTGCCACCCCTCTTCCATAAGTGGCTACAGCTCCAGTTCTTTTTGTCTTTGGCCTCATCTCCTGGCTCAAATGATAAGGAAAGAAGACTGCTTTTCAACCTTTGCTTAGAGACTTTCTTCAGCTAGCAAAGTAGGTTATTCATTTCCATTGCAAATGAAGGGATTGGGTTCCACAGTTTGAATACTGAGAAGCTGGGAAGGGAAGGGCTATCTCGATTGAAGCAAAAATGCAAAACCTGAATGATCAGGGAGCCCTGAATTTGTTTAACTCTCCCGACTTCCTTCAAAGGGCCGCCCTTTTTGAAAAGGAAGGGTTTTGAACATCTTTAGCAACTCTGCTCAAGTATCATTAATTATTGCTGGTGGTTGGGATGATGGTGCCTGTGATTTGTTTGCCTTTTTCTTCCAAGCAGTTCTATTCTAGACCCTAAGTCTCTGTCAGTGCTGACAATTGATAATGAAAAGGACCTGGGAGTTTCCTGAAATCCATTAGTAATCTAATCAGTAAGGTAATATAACTAGACTTGTCTCACCTCCACCACATAACCACCCTCTGGCTGCTTTTGGCCATTTTGTGACTTTTGTATTTTCTGAGGTATACATCTTTTTAAGATTACCCCTGTAAACAATGGCCCTGGAGCCATTAATGAATAGATCTATCAACTTCTCTCAGGTCCTTAACACCTAGAACTCAGATAAGAGCAAAAGGATTAAAGATTAAGGTATAATTTCACAATATTAAAAAGGAATTTGAAGTGACTGATGGCTAGTCGGTTGATAGAAAACAAAAACCCCCAAAATGTTTTCTTGATTATGAAAACTCCACTGTTTAAGAGGGGAGCTGTAGCTACTCAGAACAATGTCACTAGATGTTGGTAAGACATGGAAGAGGGGATAAAAAGGGAGAGGCAAAGAAGGATCGTATCATTTATTAAAATGCTCGTGCTTCTGAAGAAGACAGGAATGTGCCTTAGAGCTGATACCTGATTTTGAAGAGAATTCCTTTATAAGGGTAACTATCAGATTTTATATTTTAACACACCAGCTTGTTTTCTAACAACCTCAGATAAAGGAAGACACTTATCTACTCTCTTTCTCTCTATGGTTTGGCTTCTGAAGATTTTTATGAAAAATTCACAGCCTGTTATTCCAGTTGGCGGCTGCAATGCTCAGCTTCTGCATCAGACCTTGGTTTCTGTTATCACACGCCGCTGACTTCCTAAGGGCAGCCCAAGCAGTTTGTGGACGGGGAAGAAAGAATGAGGGAAGTCTATGCTCTACAATCTCCTTTTCTGGCCTGAAACACAGAGAAGTGTGGTCTCTGGCTCGCAGCCCTGACACTATTTGCAAATCAGTACTGATTTTTATATTCTATTCTAATCCAATGTAGGGACTTGAAACTACCTCCACTTCGATGGAAACTACCTCCACTTAGATGGAAACGCTTCGATGTTTCTTGTTGTAGCTGATGGTTTTGGAGAGAACAAAGAAATATTTAGTGCCCAAGAAAAAGCTGTTTGAAAACTACAGAAAAATTATGTGTCCTGAATGTGTGGACAATATGAAACACAGTGGTAGATGTTAGATAAATGGTCCTAAAACCGGACCTGAAGGGCTTGTTGAAACAGATCATGAGTGGCACCTCCAAAGTTTCTTATTGAGTTATGTCTGGTGTGGGTCCTGAGAATTTGCATTTTGAACGTGTTCCCAGGTGATTCTGATGCTGCTATTCCAGAGACCACACTTTTGAAATCCATTCTTTCAGATCTCAGGATGCTGAGAATCACGGTGATATTATTCTTTTAGGGGAAGGGAAGTCTATCAACTGGCAGGTTGCAGGTTGAAATAGGTGGACATTCCAACTGAAACTAAAATAGTTACATATAACCAGCCTACTAACATTTCTGCCCTTTCCTCCTCTGTTACTGAAGTAAGAGGCCAGGGAACACTGTCCTTGCAGACATTCTTTGGGAGGAAGTTTGTTCTAGTTTCCTATTGCTGCTGTAACAAATTACTACTAACCTAGTGACTTTAAACAACACAAACATATTATCTTACAGTTCTACAGGTCAAATGCAGGTCTCACTGGCTATAACCAAGGCTGTACTTCTTCTGAAGGCTCTAGGGGAGAATACATTTCCTTGCTTTCTCCACTTTCCACAGCCTACCCACATTCCTTGGCTTCCGGCTCCCTTTTCCATCTTCAAAGCCAGCAGTGGCTATGCAATCCTTCCCACTCCATCACTCTGACATGGAATCTTCTCACATAGTTCTCCTACCCTCCCACATTTAAGGACCCTCATGATAACATTGGGCCCATCTGGATAATCTCCCAAATTTAAGGCTAACGGATTAGCATCCTTAATTCCATCTGCAACCTTAATTCCCTTTTGCGACGTAACATAAAATATTCACAGGTTCAGGGGATTAGGAAGTAGACATCTTTAGGAGGTCATTATTCTATCACGGGATTCAGGGGTGACTCCTATCCAAATATTGTCTGAATACGTGGGAGGCATCTTGTTAGAAATCAGAATCTGTATTTTAACCGAGATCCCCAGGAAATTTGCATGTATGTTAAAATGGAGAGAAGCCCTGATATAATCACCTTGCCTCTAGGTACGAAACAGTATTTAAGGGTAATATATGTCAAGCCAAAATACTAAAGTCCTGATTTAGTTCCTTGATGCTGATACCCCATACTCACTCATCATCAGCAAAAGTTTATTGAGGAAAAAAAAAAAAAAAGTTTATTGAGGGATTACTACGTAACAGACAATGTAATAGATGCTGGGGAGACTGCAATATTTAAAACCAATGGGGCCCCTGCAGTGATGGGAGTTGCTTTCTGGAGGAGGAAGATAGAAAAAAAAAAAACAAAACAAAAAAGCAAATAAAGAAATATGTTGATTTTACATAGGGGTAAGTGCCATAAGAACAATAAAACATCGTCCTGTGATGCAGCAGATGAAAGAGGGCATTTTAGAAAAGGTGATCAGCAGGCCTGAAATATTCAACTGACACCTGAGTAATGGGAAGGAGCTAGCCCTGGGAAGAGTCAAAGAAAGTGTCCTGAGCAAGAGATGCTGGTGCCACATCTTGTGTGCAGGACTGAGCTTGACATGTTTAAAGGAGAAAAACAAGGGAAGAATGGCTCAAGATGAGGTTCTAAAGGTTCTCCAGGCCAGATCGCATTGGGCCTTAGAGACTCCTTATGGTAAGGAGTCTGCAATAGGAAGCTTTGAAGTGTTCAAGCAGGACACTGTGACTACATTGTAACGAGACGTTCTGGCTGCTGGGGGAGGATGGATTCCGGGGACAGGGAATGGAAGCTGGCAGCTCGATTAGGAGGCAGTTCTAGTTGTCCAGGCAAGAGACAGTGCTGGCTTGGACTAGATGGTGAGAAGTGGTCGGATATTGGAGGCGGAGTTGATGGGACTTGCTGTGGGGCTGGGTGTAGAAATGAGGAAATGAAACAATTACGTTGGTTTCTAGCTTCCATTAGGATCTTGCTTCTCATTTTTCCATGATTTAAACTTTTAGGTCTTTCTAATACGTGCCCTATAGATATTTTTTTAAAAGCCAGTTAAAAAGTAAACACAGATGTGTCACACAACACGCGTCATGATTGGAGCAGATGCAGGCTGACCGTAAAAGAACACGCTTTGTGTATGAACGGCTGGGAAATTTTGTGCTTGTTGAGGATGAGTACCTTGACTTCACAGTCTGATGCCCCTTGTTCCCTTGAGATGGGGAAACTATTCTGTTAAGCCTTTTGGACTGATACGCCTTTCAGCCACTTGGACCATCAGGATTGTTACTAGAGTGTCTGAAACACAACAGGGGGTCAGTGACCCCCGGGGCCATCTACGTGAGCATGAACTAGAGACAGGGCTTTCCTTACAGGGCTTTTACAGTGCTCTTCTGTAATGCCGCCGTGACTTTGACCACTGATTCTCTTTACACGGGAAAAAATACATTAAGCGACCTCCTTGTCTCTATTCTGGGCGTCCTCCATCTACTCTTCACACTCTATCCAGAGTATGTAGAACATACAGAAGCATATCATCTGCTTTGGTTAACATCCTTAAATGTCTCTATACTGCTCTTGGTATAAAAACCCCAAATCCTTATCACAGCAGGTAAAGTCCTGCTTGGTCTCTCTTCCTCTTTAGCCTCTTTTACAGAGATGCTTTTTCCTGTGTCCTGCACCTCAACCACTCTGGGAACTTTCACTGGCTGGAACTCTGTGCTCCCTCTGGCCGTGAAGATGTCAGGAGTGCTCTCTTGCTGACTCTCTTAAACTTGTTAGCTTGCTTCACCTTCAGATCTCTGCACTTCCCTGCTTAGGCTAGATCCTTATTTTCTCGTAGAACTTGGTTCTTTTCCTTCTGAACGCTGACCTCATTTTGTTATCAGGCTTTTAGAGCTATGGTCCTCACTGTGATTTCCAGAGCAGTAGCATTTGTACCACCTGGGAACTTATATGTGCAAATGCTCACTCTACCCCAGACCTGCTGAGTCAGAAACTCTGGGAATGGGGTCCAGCAATC
This sequence comes from Balaenoptera borealis, assembly GCF_965194805.1. Lineage (NCBI taxonomy): Eukaryota > Metazoa > Chordata > Mammalia > Artiodactyla > Balaenopteridae > Balaenoptera > Balaenoptera borealis. The sequence goes on along the minus strand of NC_138861.1, from coordinate 60,618,873 downwards.
TTTATTTTACCAAGCCCTCCAGAGATTCTGATGAAGGCTCAAGTTGGAGATTTGTGGCTTCAGACTACAACCTCCATGAGAGTAGGGCTCTTGTCTGTTTTTGCTCAAAATTGCTACGCCAGCTTCTAGTCAGCGTCTGGCTAATGGTGTGCTCTCAGCAATTGTTTGTTTAGGGAATTAAATATAGAAAACTGAATGCTGAGCAATATTTAGTGGGGAAAGATCCTTTACCAGCATAGCTAACATGACCAGAAATTCAAGTAAACTCTGTGTCATCTATTTCTAGAGTCTTTGAATTTTGACCTCATCAGACTTTCTACTGAAACATTTTCAGTGTGTATTGGGCAGACAGATGATCTTGTTGTTTTTTAATGGACTAAAGTGATAAAATAGGTAAATGTGGAGTAGATAAATTTTATTGTGAATAACAGTCATATTGGTATGCTCAATGACTGTTACCAACATATACTCATTGAAAAATATCTGATAATAAAGCTTAACGACCCTTTTCACTAGTCTGGGGGTGATATTATTGACCTTTATGTAAAATTGTGATATCCAATTTCTCACAATAAAAATGAATTTTTACTAGGTCACCAGACATGAATAATGGGAATGTTTACATAAATTTAAAAGAAAAACTCCCACATAGAAAAAGATTCCTCATTTTTAAAGGAGATGGTCCTACACATGTCTCAAACTTTTTGCCCTGGCTTATTTTAAAATCCTGACTCCTATCAAAATATCTCAGGGAGGACTCCCTTATCCGTTATTAAAGACAAAAGTCCAACAGTCTTCAGAAGAGTGGTGCCCTGTCTTTATACACCTACCTGCAGGGTATGCTGGGGCTCGCAGTGTTTGCGTCAGTTCCTTTGATCCAGAGAAGACCCAGGCCATGGACCTGGGCAAACATTGCCCTCTGGTTCTGCCCTCCAGGTAGGACGCAGCCTCTGGAACACTGGCTCTTTGTGCTGAATTTGTGCTCAGAGGTGCAGGTGGCTGCTTTCTTTGTTTCAGCAAAGGGTACCGGCCAACATGCTTGGCAACAGGAACTGTTTGGAGTGATGCACTTTCTGCTCAAATTTATTACATCTTGCTATTTAAAGTTAGTTAGTAAGGACAGGAATGCACATGTGCCTTGTGGCCACTGTTGGAAGAGCTGCAGCCTGCAAGGGTTTGTATTAGGTTCCTAAGTCGGAGAATAAAAAAATCTAACAAGTTCCGAGAGTGAAATCTGATCTACATTCTAAAACTGGATTTGAACTCTTTTTTCAAATTCCGGATTGGCCCTTGCTCACCCCAAAAATGCCCTGATTTTAGCCTAAGACTTGAAGTGAAAGCACTTTGAAAGCAACTATAGGGAACCACTTTTTTTTTTTTTTTTTAATACTCAGCTCACTTGGAATATTTACCATGTGAAGCAACGGAGCAGTGACAACCCCAGGCAAGGAAACAGCAACTGGAATTTTAATCATTTGAGCATGGAGTTAACTTATGCCAACACCCTTCACTCAGGGAAGTTTCTAAACTCAGAAAATTCTTATCCAGGAGTAAGACGTAAATGTTATATTACTTACTGTGCTATTAAATCAATACCTCTTATTTCATGGATCATATATTTGCTGAAAGCAAAATTTTCATTAAGGAGAGTCTATTTTCCTATTAATTTTCAGCATTTTCATGTATTTCTGTGCATGAAAATAAATATCCCTTAATAAGTTGGTGATTTCTATCTTGCCAGAACAATGTCTGTCACAGAATGGGAGATGAATAACTCCTTAAGTGAATAAGTGAAGAATGGAGGGGTTTATGACAAGCTGGATATCATAGGTAGTCAATGGTATCATTATAATTTTTGGTGACTATTTTGTAAAGATTTCCCTGAGTTCCAGAAATTTTGTTTATTTCAGGTGGGCAGAAGTTCTCAAACTTTAAGCCTTTCCTCCTCTGAGCAGTAGTTTCTAGACTCTAGTAATACATCAGAATCACCTGATTAGCTCTGAGGCGGAGCGCAGCATCTGCATTGTTAATAAGCATCTTGATCGGAAGGCAGGTGGCCCCTGGACCACATTTTGAGGAATGCTATCTTCAAGTCCAGTGTTTGCGTAAATGCTATATTATTTTACTTTGCCACCTGGAATGCCAATAATACATGGATACTAGGGTCTGAAAGGGTCTCTGTGGTATAGAAGACAAACTGCAAGTGCCCAATTCAGTCAATTCAAAAATATGACACAAAATAAGGGTCACTAGAAATGCAGACACTTTGGAAATATCCTCCCCCAGAATATGTGGTTTCATTTTAACATATTTCATTGTAGGCCAGTTATAAAATGGGAATGCATATAGGTTCTCAAATTTTGTTAGTTTTCTTTCTCTTCTCATAGTCTAAATGATTAGAATGTATGCATAAAAATATTTTCAGCGATTAAAAAGTTACAGAATGCTGGCTTCAAGGCTATTTTGTGGGAAAGTGATTGATACAGACTGGCTGAGGGCTATGGCTGTGCTGTTCAAAACTAATTATTCATGTACTGCTTTTATGAGTTTGGCTAACTCCAAGTATAATCTGTTATCACTTAATATTTTTCTAGTTGATGTTTCTCTTTTTATATATTTATTCAACAATTCTGTATTACTTATTGCATTCATATTTGCAGAATTATATATGAAACACTACCCTCTCCCCTTAAATTTTCAGTCTTATTTGGGGAATTAAAATAAATAAATATAATACATTAGAAAGTGAGAGTGTTCTGATAGCATGTGGTTCTGGATGGGTGTTTTCATTAGTTACAGGACCCATGGTTGTGAGTGACAGAAACCCAACCAAGTTACTTAGTAACTTGGTTACTAAGTAAGCTTTTATCTGTCCTGAGCAATAATGTTTGTGAAGTCAAAGATTTCATGTGCTACTTATATTTTTCTAATGCTTTCCAAGAGTGTTCAAATAAAAACCAATTATTCATGTTTAACCTAAAATCATCTCATGTATCAAGGCCATACAGGTACCTCACCTTGGGAAAGAGGATGCAAAAGATACTTAGGTCTTACCTTCAAGGGGCTTACATTCTACCTTGGGAAACCAAGCATCTGTTATGAGGCAGTAAAGACAAGGCAAGAAGCCTTAAGCTGTTGGTGGGAGAGACAGATCATCAAACTATTTTAGAAAGCTAATTTGTAACAATAACATTAGACTTACTTGTATACTTTGATTCAGTAATTACACGTCTGTGAACTAGTCCTTGTGTATTCAAAATATTGGAGCCATCTTGAAGGTCAAAATTAAAGGAATTATATTATGACATTTCTATATTGTTGAGTGATATAGTATCATTAAAATCATCTTTAGGAAGATTATTTTAATAGTATGGGGAAATATTTGTAATAGAATGCCAGGTGTGTAAAACAAGATATAGAATGATCTCAACTATATAAAATAAAATCCTTAGAATATGGAGAATATGACAAAATTATACAGTATATTTTCTGAGTACTAAGATTATGGATAATTTTATTCTTTCAATCTATATGTTTCTATATTTTCTCAGCTTTTATAATATAAATATATAAAATACAATAATTTATAAAATAAACATACTTTCATCATTAGGAAGTAAACGTTTTAAAAGAACAAATACACAAGTAATTAACAGGCTAATTAAAATCTTACTGCAGTTCAGGGAGGATTTCATGGGAAAAGTGAGGAACTGAGACTGGGAAACTATAAAATATTACAAAGGAAACAAAAGTTGACCTGGTAACCACCAGTGTATGGAATAGGTGTTTATCTCAGTGAAAATTCTTGATTTTCATACTGTGATTACACAGATGAATAAAAGGAATGTGGTGTCCAGGATGAGAAGTTACCATCAGCTGCTCATGGCTACAAATGAGATCGACATTAATCAATTAAGAACAGAACAAAGAGCTTCATGAAGGCGGAAGAAAGCTGTTCTAGAGAAACAGAGGATTCAAGGACTGAGAATAAAGAGAAACACATGTGAACACATAGCACGATTGGGAAGAACAGGACCACCCCTTGGAGCAGACATGAGTTAGGGAGGGCACTGGGACTTCTCTATGACATTTGTCTTGAGGTTTTATAGGGGAAGAGAGGTCATGGAGATGCCAGTGAGTGCAGAAGGGGACTGTGAATTGCTATTTGGATTACGTGGTGCCTGTTTAGGGTGTCTTTTAATCCGATCATAAGGGTAAATCTAAAGGTTTTGGTGAGAAAGGACCTTGCTTCCTCAGGAATCCAAGAGGCGAAGAGCAGCTGTGGAGCTGGAGTAGATGAAAAGGAAAACGATTGCAACCTCAGACTGAGAGGTGGCCCCAGGAGTAGTTTAGCAATGTACTGAGGGCGGGGCTGGTGGGAGATGAGAATCAGGATTCCATGGGCTGACCTGAGTCAAGCAGATTTGAATAACAGGAAAATACGTACAAGGGTTCGTACATTCTTCTCCTATGCCGTGTACTGTTTCTTCTCGAAACTTCCCTCCCAGTGTGGTAAATTTGTTTTCCTGGCTGGTTAAACTTACACTGCACAGAAGGCATTTACGCAAAAAGGAACACTGGTGTAGACCCAGGGCTACTGTCTTTGGAGACACCTTTGTTCAATGTTTCTGTAATTTTCTCTGGGGGAGGCACTGTGGTAGGGGGACCTTCTTGGGGCTGTGCTGGGCTCTTACCCTGTTCTGCCCTTTCTGTCACTCTCTCGTGAGCCTCTTCCCTTTTCTTCACAGCCTCTCCCATCTTCTCCATCATCCCTCTATCTTGAATCTCATTTGCCTCCTGCTTCTCATGCAGATCACTCACATGCTTTTTTTCATCATTTTCTCTTCCCAAACCATCACCTTTCAGGTCCTCTCAACAATGTCCGTCTTGTTACCATGTCCATCTCTTACTTCTCTCTAGGATCTTTCTGTCTCTCTTCCCTTTGGTTTCATATGGATGTTACTTTCTCTGACTTTCATTATCAGTCATCTGCACTTATTTTAAAAATTAATTTCTGCCTTTCATTTCAATTTCCCATTTTCTCAACTTCACTCTTCTCCTTGTATCTCCAGCAGTATTTTAGCTACCTTGACATCCCAAAGTGGTGTTTTCTGTACTCACCCACTCTATCACTGCTCCTTCTCTCTGTTCAGTGCCCACATTCCTTCTGCCCACTTTCCATCCGATGCACTACTGCCTCGCCTTGTTGTTTCCTACTTTTCCTTTCACTCTTTTCTAACCCTGGACCTTGAATCTTCTCTATCGCACTTATTCCCTTGGTGATATTAGTCAGTCTCAAATGTAACTTGTCCAGGACTGAACTCCCGATCTCCTACCCCAAACCTTCTCCTCCTGTAGTCTTTATAATGTCTGAAAGTATTAACTCCATTCTTCCTGACCCAAATCCTTGGAATCATCCTTAATTGTTCTCTTTCTCTCATACCCACATCTAATCCTTCAGGAAATCCTATTGTTCCTTCCTTCAAAGTATACCCAGAATCTGACCATTTTTCCCCACCTCCACCGCTGCCACCTTGGTCCAAGCCGCCATCATCTCTACTGTGGACTATCAGCTCCTCGATAGTTTCTCTGCTTCTATCCTTGTCTCCTCTTCAGTCTGTTCTTAAAGCAGCAGCCAGACAGATTCAGTAACTCGTGTACTCAATAATCTTCAGTGATTTCTCATCTTGTAAGTGGGAAAGACAAAGTCTCAGTGGCCTATGAGGCCTTACATATTCTGGTCCCGTTCTGTCTCTGACCTCACCTTCTCCTACTGTCCTCCCTATGTCACTTTCCCATACCAGCTTCCTGCACCCTTACAGGCGTGTGCCTGCCTCGCGGCTGTGAATTTGGTGTCCCCTTTCCTGGAAGGGGACCTGGGAGGCTCCCAGCCAGATACCCACACAGCTCACTCACTTCCCTCCTTCAGGCTTTTCCCTACTGCCACCTCCTTCCTGAGGCCTTCCTTGGCCATCTTATAAGAAGTCATAACTCACTGCTCTCTACCCGCCACAATCATTACTCCCCTTCCAGCTTTATTTTTATTCTTCATATCTTTCAGCACCTAATGGTGCATCTTGTTTTACATTTATCCTACATTTTGACTGTATCCCTCTTTTAGGAGGCAACCCCATGAGGGTAAGGGTTTTGTTTCATTCATTACTGAATGCTCAGGGTCCACAGGAGTATAAACTGCTTTTAGGAAGCAGTTTATAAGTATTTGAGTAATGAATGAATAACTCATCTATCTTTTACTTCCTGCCTTCTTCCCACCTCTTAGATTTCATGCTTATCCTCCAGCTGTGGCTTTAATGTCATTTTTGACCATATTTGTTCCTTTTGCTTTCCTATTGTGCAATCCTGCGTCATTAATACTACTTTCCTCTGTCATTTATTTGGCTTTGTTTCTCTTCCCTGTAAGACATGGATCACATTCCAGGGCGATTTGTTTTTTTTTCTTACCTTTGTGTCTTTCCCCTCTTCAGCTTCTGCTCTAGCTCAGCCAGGTTCATCTCTTATCTGTACTCTTACAGTTTTCAAATCCCTGCTCTATTATTCCTAAACCAGCATAAGATGCTATCTGCTGTGTATAAGAAAATAGCCATAGCTGTTGTCCATCTATCGCATAATCTAACATCAAGAGGGAAACAGTAAAAATGAAGTATGTCCTGAGGAGCAAGGGGGGGAAGGAGAGGCCAGGAAAGCCTGGTTTAGGCCCATAGGCGAATTCTTTGGATATATTATTTATGAGGAGCCTCGGATCCTTTACTTAATGCTGCTCCTGAGAACTGTGACAACTATTAAAATAGAAATTTGGCTCTTGGTGAAATTAGACCACTATTTATGAAATATGAGTGATTGTTCCATGATAGGCTATGGCTTTTCAGTCTTTAGGAACATATTTATTCAATTTCTAATTCAGTGTCTCAACTGATGATTCATATCACTGATCTTGTGGATCATACATCTTGCTTTTTTTTATTGACACACATTTAGACTTTATTATAATACCTATGGAAGACCCAAATTTAGGCACTCTTTATATCATATTTTCTGAAATATTTTACAAAGCCCTCATAATTTTTATAACATTTAATTCACTGGGTTCTCTTTGTAGCAAATGAGAAAAATTAGAAAATGTAATGATGCCATTTTCCAAGTTTTTCCAATGCAGTTAAAGCTTTCAAAATGAAGCTTAGAATGACAAAATGCATAATACACATAAGGTGTAATCCACAAATGACTGATAACTAGAATAACATATAATACAGGTGTACAGTTACCTGGTAATGAATGTCCTCTCATTGATGAAGATCCAAGAAGAGGACTGGTGAGCCATCATTGTCATTTTCTCCCCCTTTTTGAGATCATCTGAGGCTACCCTAAAACATTAGAATAATATTAATGATATGTTCCTGTGATGCATTCATAAATTAGTTTCTGCCTTAAACTGAAATTATTTGTTGTGTCCCTATTGTGTAAAAGTATTTTGGGGAGAGTTTTTAAGTAGTGTTTTTTGTATGGGCATGAGGGTTGGGTTGGGGGGGCTGGGAGGAAAGAGAGTTTTCTTTTTACCATGTGCCTGCTCTGGATCTTACACTCTGAATGTGGGCCATTTGATGGATGTTATCTCATTTACTCCTCAGACCATGCCAGCAAAGTAGGGGTGTTATTTCCATTTCACTTAGTAAGCAGTGGAACAAATAATTTGAAGCATGGTCTGAATGTCTTTAGGGTTTCCTCTTTTTTTTCTTTCCAGAATTGTTTTTGCAGCTTGAAAAGGGTTTGAGTTTCTATAAATTTGTCTGTTCTAAGATTCTTTTAAAAGATTTTTTTCCTATGTCAAAGGGAATTAATTTTGAGGATAAGTTCAGAGTTCTAACTACAACTCACTTTGAGTGGGTTTCTAAATGGCATCTTCTAAAACTGCTTTTCATGGTTATTCACAGGATAATTTGTTTTGGGAACAAGTAATAATATGTTGTTTTTTCCCCGTCCCCTTCCACCCCCTCCCCCGCCTCCATATAGCTTTAAGATGTTTAGGTGTTTTACTCCATTCTTATTACTCAATACACGCTTTTGAGAAAAATCTATTTTATTCTCTTTTGATATCAGTTTCCCATTTTAAACTGAAAATTATATTCTGCATATAATTTATGGAAAATAGTAGTAAAGGAAGACGAACATATAATTTAATTTTGACCATCTAAAGAAAGATGATAAAGAGGGCATATGAAGAAGTACTAGATGAGCCAGAAATACATAGCTTGACATACGGTTTTCCCCTTGGTAATCAATTCAAGAGACTGACAGCTGTGTGATAGAGAAGGGGAGAGAGAAAGGCAGACAGGGGTGGAGCAAGATTTCTAACAAAGGACAAAACGAACTGCAATGTTGGCCCATGATAAATGCTACTGATTTGCAAATTTATAAGTGAAATCCTGGACCAGAGATGTGCTGATAATCACTTCCCAGTTCACGGCTGTACTAGCCATGCTCCCAGCGATGCAGGGATCCAGTATGTCTGAATCTGGCATAACTCCCTTTATGAGGAGTCCTATTTCTGAATTTTTAGTATCTGATTTGGAATACACGCTAAGAATTTTCTTCATTTTTCAATTTATCCACAGTTCCGATACTACCAGGTTTTAGTGATTTAAAATTTATCCTCCTGCTCCATCTCTCTATAAATGCATAGATGGGCTTAGGGTGTTGGAAGCTGCTGTTTCCTGGTGCAGAGCTCACGCTTTATTGAGAAGTGTAAAAAGGAAAAAAAAGAAGGCCCATGAGGAATTCCGTCTAGTTGAAATAATGTTTCTGAAGCCTTCCTGATTTTATATTTTATAGTAAAATTTCTAGATACTTTTGAGAAAAAATTACCTGTCTCCCTGTTATATTTGTAAATAAAATTTACAAATTTTATTTGTAAAATAAAATTTACAAATTTTATTTGTAAAATAAAATTGACTTGTGAAAAAAATTGACTTGTGAAAAAAATTCATTTAGTTTTAAACTTCTGTTTATATAGCAGCTCAGTGTTATTTTCTTTAAAAAGATATTAAATTCCCAAAGACTTATGTGATCCAGAAAGAGGCATGTTGCAATCATTGAAATTTTGGGGGGCAACATGATAATACAAGCTAGCTAAAGTAGAGAAGAAATCCTAGGGCAATGTTTGGCGGTGTGCAGAAAAAAGGAAGATGTACTGTGTAAACTGAAAAACTAGAGAAACTGTGGCCCAAGGCAAGGAAGGATCAGGAAGTTTGGTAAGTCTGTTTTTGGAGTATTTCTAGAAGAAATTCTCTCCTGTATGATTCTGTGCAAGGGAACATATTCCTTCTATTCCAGCAATTGAATTCAAACTGACTGAACCCTGTCCCATCTCACAAACACAGCTTGAAGTTACCAGGCAGCCAAAATCAAGCTCTGACTTGCAGGGTTGATTAAGTGTGAAGTAACATCTTTCCAGTCTCCTTCAGGCTCTGGAAACTGTGGTCAGACATGAGTAATAACCTCCTTTATGTCTTCATATAAATGGCATTAGGGTGTGACCAGAGATTTTATATAATATTTTCTAGTCATTCCATTTTGCAGAAATAGAATATTTAATTATCATTGCTTCAAGCCTATAGAATCATAGGAGCTATAGCCAGGATAAAAAGGTAAGCTAGAGAGAAAAGTTCCATTTTTTTTTTTAACATCTTTATTGGAGTATAATTGCCTTACAATGGTGTGTTAATTTCTGCTTTATAACAAAGTGAATCAGTTATACATATACATATGTTCCCATATCTCTTCCCTCTTGCATCTCCCTCCCTCCCACCCTCCCTATGCCACCCCTCTAGGTGGTCACAAAGCACTGAGCTGATCTCCCTGTGCTATGCGGCTGCTTCCCACTAGCTATGTATTTTACGTTTGGTAGTGTATATATGTCCATGCCACTCTCTCACTTTGTCACAGCTTACCCTTCCCCCTCCCCATATCCTCAAGTCCATTCTCTAGTAGGTCTGTGTCTTTACTCCCGTCTTGCCCCTAGGTTCTTCATGACCTTTTTTTTTTTTTCTTAGATTCCATATTTATGTGCTAGCATACAGTATTTGTTTTTCTCTTTCTGACTTACTTCACTCTGTATGACAGACTCTAGGTCCATCCACCTCACTACAAATAACTCAATTTTTTTATTTTAAAAAAGAAGGGGAGGAATTTCCTCCTTTTCCTTCTGAAGCAGGTCGTTTTGATTTTGGTTGGGGTAAGCTGTGTGAAAGACATTCTATGTTTTCTTTCTCCAGGAGAATACTAGCAAAAAAAAAAAAAAAAGAAAGAAAGAAAGAAAAAAGATAAAGAAAAGCTATCCTCACAAAATCCTGATGCATAGTTTTTCCTTATAGTGAGCTATGAGCACATCTCAACAGGCATAATGTAATATTCAAGCTGTAATAGTCAAGTTGAATGCTTGACTAGTTTCCCTTTATGCTTTTACCATTTTGATCATCACATCATCTTGTTCACAAACCTTCTTGGGATCTCGTTCTTAGCAAATATAGCTCAAGTCTCTTAACCTGACCTTCAGGCTTTCTGCAGTTTCACCCAAACCTACATTTCCAAACTCAGAATTGAAGCTTTCTTTAATACCAGGGCTTCTAGTCTAGTGGAATCACGTGTCATCAAATCTCTTCTCACTATTTCCCTTTCCCTCATCATTTCAGGTTCTAGTATCTGCTCAAGTGGGATCGTCTCAATCTCCCCATGACCTGTTCTACACTGCTGTGATGCCGCTCTCTGCTGTCCATTGGTATGGTCATGATTGAGTTATACCTTATCTAATTTTCTACTCATATCCTCTTGCTCAAAGAGTGGTGCCCCTCTAGTTGGGAATGTCATCCTCTTTGATAGCACATCATTGGAAGGGGGTTTGTGGAGGACTCATGACAGAAGAGACAGAAGCTTAGCCAACCAGGCAAATTAACTGTATAGGTCAGAAGCTACAAGGGCATTTTAGGCTCCCTTGGGACAGAGACACAGCAAGCTCCAAGAGCCCAACAAATCCCAATTACTCAGTCACAAGATTTGGTCTGTGCTGTTTGGTTATATAGCCTTTGCTCTTGCTTCTAAAACCTGAGTTTTGCCCCTAGATTTTGTCATTCTAATCATCCTCAAAAAGAGTTACTGATGCTCCCTAGTGAGGTCCACCCCCCCACACACCCCCAGGTGGTCACCTTGCTACCCAAACATAACCTTCTCCCTCCTGCATCCAAATTATTTATCATTATTTACCATCTATTCTTTACTTCTATACTTTTATTTCTCCTGTACCTCTCCTTCCACATTCCAGCACCCTATATCTTGCCAAGTGGTTCATTTTCTCTCCTCATTTTCTCTGCCTCTTAGCAGCAATTGACAGAGTTGGTTGTCCCCTCCTTCTGGAACACTTTTTTTGGAGACTTTTGAGACAAAACAGCAATCACACAACCTTACTTTATTTCCTTGCTCTCACAGGTCTCAACTTTTTAGTCTTCTCTACTGCTTCCTCCTTTATATAAAATGCTGGCTAGTTCTAATAGTCTGTCCTCAGCCATCCTCTTTTCTCTAACTATACTTTCTTCCAGTTAATCTAATCCAGTTCCATCCCAGCCTCTCTGCTGAGCTCCAGACTCATGTCACTGCCTACTTTATCTCTACTTGGATGTCTATCAGGCATCTCAGTGTCAACACGGCCAAACCAGAATCACTGACTTTCTCGCATGCTCCAGAATTCCCTCCTCCACAATTCTTTCCAATCTACCCAACTGGGCACTAAAACTAAAACTCAGTCTTACTTTTTCCTCTTTCATCATAACTAGATTCCAATCTGAAAGTAAGTCCTATTTGTACCTCCAATAGGTAACTCCAAAGCTTCTGTTTCCAATGCTACCACTCTGAGCCAACCCACCACCATCTTTCTCTTGGATTATTGCATCAGCCTCCTGACTGGTTTCCCTGCACCCACATCGTGACCCATATTCCATTCTCCACATGGCATCCAGGATGATAATTTCAAAGAGCAAATTAGATCTTGTCATTTCATGATTAAAACATTGCAAAGACTTCCAAGAATGAACTAGAATAAAATATAACCTCCTTATGATGACCCCCAAGATCCTGTCAAACTGTTCAGTATTCATTCCCTTCATTATTTCCCTCATTGATTACATTTCATCTATCAATACATTGGCCTTCTTTCTGGTTTTCAGTCACTCCCTAAGCTCATTCCTGCCTCAGGGATTTGAACTTGCTGCTCCTCCTACTTGGAGCACCTTACCTCAGACCTTCACGTGGCTGCCTGTTTCCCATCACGCAGATCTCGGTCCCTGGGTCTCTTCTCTCAGAGGCTTTCCCTAAGCAAGTCTCAGCCAGTCATTATCACATTATTTTCATCTAGGTACACATCAGTATCTGAAAGGATCTTATTTATTTACATTGTCTGTATTCCCCAACTACAACATGAACTGTTTAGGATGTGGGCTTTTTTGTTTGTTTGTTTGTTTACCTGTGTACATCCAGTTCTTAGAATTTTGCCTAGAACATGGAAGGGATTTAATTAATATTTGTTGAGTGACTGACTAAATGTCAAATTGTAGCTGTGACCCAAAGGACTAATTACTATTAATAAAACTTTTCTTGACCTCATAGTTAATATGATATTTTAGCTGGGACTAGAAGTCGGGGATATTTTGAACTGAAGAAGCACAAAGTGCAAATTGACAGTGATGGGCTGAAGAATCACGGCAGTGGCTTTCTGATTGGCTCCATTCTATTTGTGTTCACAAAAAAAATTACCTAAGGTATCATTAAAGATAGCAAAAATCGCTATGTAATTATATTGTCAAACTCATGATCTATGCTGAAGCAAATCATAGCTAGCTTCAGAAGATGTGATTAAACAATTTCAAAAGCCCTGGGACTTCCCTGGTGGCTAAGAATCCACCCGCCAATGCAGGGGACATGGGTTCGAGCCCTGGTCTGGGAGATCCCACATGCCATGGAGCAACTAAGCCCATGCACCACAACTACTGAGCCTGTGCTTTAGAGCCCATGAGCCACAACTACTGAGCCCACGTGCCACAACTACTGAAGCCTGAGCGCCTAGAGCCTGTGCTCTGAAAAAAGAGATGCCACCATAATGAGAAGCCTGCACACTGCAACGAAGAGTAGTCCCTGCTCACCACAACTAGAGAAAGTCTGTGCACAGCAAGGAATACCCGGTGCAGCCAAAAATTAATTAATTAATTAATTAATTAAAAAAAAAAAATTTCAAAAGCCCTTACATTATTCTCTGACCCTAGAAATAAGGACAGTTGAATGGAAATTATGAAAGAAAAATGAAAATAGGATAAAATTTTTCTTCATAAGCAGTATATGCTAATTGAATAGGAAATAATATTGACCATGTCTGAATCCAAAAGTTGGCTAAGCAAAATATTCAAACAACTGAAATACCTGAAAGGTAAAAATGTGATTTAGTAAAAGTCCCATTTTATTATTAATTGCTGAAGTGAGAAATAGATCTATGAATTCCAATAGTTTCCCTTTTCCATTCCCATTAACCATGATTCACTGCAAATTAAAATCTGGTAATGCCTTTGTGAATATCCTCTAAGTTATAAAGACTTGGTAAATTTAAGAGTCTGAGCTAGTTACCTCAAAAGGCTTAAGAGGAGGATAATCAGAGGTTATGATTAGCATAAAGATTTATTAACAAAAGAAAAATTACGGGTGTAGAAGCCTAAGGGTCTTACTTTGAATGTTCACAATTATTTTGGTAGAACAGAACAAACTATGACTTGAGGAGGAAGGTAGTTGTTAAAAATCTATATACTTTACTGGGAGGGATAATCACAAAGGGCTCTCCCATCCTGGGGCCAGAGCTTATTACTTAGATTGTGTATGAACTAAGATCACTTATTTAATGTTTGGCTATTTATTTTGTAATTATGTCCAGACAGAGTAGAGCTCAAGAGATATGGAATTAAATAGGCAAGTAATTAAATCCTGGAGAAAGAAACAGTCCTAGAAGTACTAGGCAGGTCTAGGCTGAAACAGACCTTGGAGGCTCAAAAGGGAAGAGAGAAGACCAGGAAGATAGAATCAGTCTGAGCAGGCAGCAGGGTTCAGGAACCTGAGAAAGCAGAATAAGTCAGCACCAGTATTTGGGCAACGCTGAGGACAGAGAGCATCTGAGAGCATCAGTGGTTCACCTCTTCCTGCTCTGCATCCTGCCTAGATGTGGGCTTGCCTGGACTGGCCAGAATGAGGCCAGAGGATGGGAGGTGAAGCCCAGTTAACTCAAAAGGGCTGGTCATTTAAAGTACCTTCCTTGGTCCAAGCATGGATTAATTAAATGGTTGTTTGTTTAAAAGTGGGAAACTTGGCTCCCTCCTTTGTATATCAACAAGTATTTCATGAGCTCCCTCTCTGTGCTGCTGCTGTGCTAGCCAGGAAGTGTAGCCTGCATCTGTATCTGCAGCTCCTGATTCCTGAGGCCCCTGCATGCAGGAAGTGTCAAAGTGGTCATGATTTTACAACGAACCAAAAAAAATACATGTGCTAATTTCCTTGGGTCCTCCAGCCAAAGAGAATTTCTCCTGCCTTTGAACTTTGATAGCAAAATATCTGCAGCTTTCTAATTACTTACTACTTTCTCTCCCTAATCATATTTTATTTTACCTGATTTCCTTTAGAACAGGATGATTGCTCATTTCATTTTTGTATCTCCTAGAGTGAATGTATATATGCAAGTATGTAGAGAAGACATATATAAAATTATGAATATCTGTATATTCAAGATGTGGAGAGATGTACAAAAATATTAACAGTAAAATTGAGAGCTATGAAATTGAGTGATAATTATTTTCTTTTTGATTTCATATGTACTTTCTAAGTCATATACGAGGAACGTATCTTAATAACACACACCATAAAAATTCCAAAAAAAGAAAAAAGAGCAGAGAGTATAACATTAGAATAGCGAGTGTGTATTTCAATTGTGAATTAAGATTAAAGGCTGTATGCGTGGTGGGTTTTGTTTTAATTATTATTTTTGCCTGAAGAAGCAACGGAAAGTTACAAATATGTATTTACCTCTAAAATAAAGCTGTTTTCTCTAAGCTCTGACGTGGAACCTTGTAGAAGAGAAGAGTAGACCCGTATACAATTACATAACTTCAAGGAAGCAAGACAAAACATCTATAATTCTAACCGTTATCCAATTCTTAGAAAACAGGAAAAGAGTCAAGAAAAGTATGGTTTCTGGTAAATATTTGGCTCCATATTTTTTCTAAAGAATGTGTGTCATTTGCAAAGATGGTAAAAGTTGAGCGTTGGACTATAATCACTATCACTTTATTAAGTGATATTGATTGCAGTTAGGGAATGTTTGTTTTGAGATACAAACAAAAATGTAGTACAGTGCTTGAATTTAAGACAGGATAAACAGGATGAATATCAAACAACCAGGCTTCTATGTGAGTCTACCATCACCATCAGTCCAGTGGAATCTAATTTGAAATGCCAAACCTTTAGTATGCTATTGCATATTTACATGGCGCTAATGCCCTGTGCTCCATTCTCCCCGGAGTGCCCTCAGGGAGGTGAGAAAAGCAGGAGCAGTAGGAGAAGCGAGCTAGTTGGAAGGCATTCAGGACTCAAGGCATCTCGCCACCACTCAGTCTGGGAAGGAGCTACTCCATCTGCCGATGGCTTCGTCTGGAATTGCTTCTATGGCACAGCTCAAGAGTCTCTGCTTCATCTGGGTTTCCAAGAGGAAATCCTAAGGTTGACTTCACAGGGGCCATGGCTCAGTTTTTCTTGTTCATCTGTTGGCTGCAAAAGAATCGGCCCTCCTCTTGAGCTCCATTTCCTAGACTCTGGGATAATGATGGCGCTGTCCTTCAACCATCTCAGCTACTAAGATAACACACCCTCATCCCTTAAGAGAGACACCTTCATGTTCAACTACTGAAAGCAGTAGTATTGGTTCGTTTGGTACTTGAGATGATGTTATGAAATGATGAACTCACTCTACTTGATAGCTTTAAAAGACTAATTTTTTTCCAACAGATCCAACCCTCTCTAACCCTAGACTTTAATGAAAAGAGAGAACATTCAAAAGAAGTTCTTTCTCAGAGGTTGTATTTTCAATTGACCTTTACTTGACTATTTTTAAAAATCTAAACTTTTATATGAAGCCCATGTATCTCTAACAATCCTAAATTCCCCGTCTGCATTGTAACCAAAGAATCTGTATAAGTAAATCGACTATTAGCACTAGATTTCTATGTTGATGAAAGGTATAGGATGCATCTTACTTTAGGAAGTTAAAACAAGTATCAAATATGAAACCTTGAATTACACGTTAAAAAGACATATTACATATATGTTATACTATTTTAAATGTAACCAGAAAAGTTAATTTTTTCTTAATCACTGCTGGTTACTTCTATCTCTTCTGACTGACCAAAACATTTAATAGTTTATCAGAAAATTTTATAAGCATTAGAAATAGTAGAAAAACATTTGTATACTAAAATAGACTTTAGGAAGATTTATAACTGGTTATGTGGTTAAATAAATAAATCTCAAATTATTCTCAAATATGGTTAATGGAATTATCTCAGTTGGGGCTAATGCTTATTATTTAGATATATGCCTATTAAGGAATACAAAAATCAAATATTGATAACTTGTTTAAATTCTAACAATATTTATTCAGCATAAAGGCATATTTCCTCTTTGAAAACTATTTAGTAAACACTGATACTATAATTTATTCTAAATAGATTGGATTATTTTATAAGTTTTTAGTTAAACTACACTAAACTCAGTCAAGCCCCAGAGGACAATATAATAGTACAGTTCAGTTTAGTTGGCTTTAGAATTCTATCTCCAATTCTCCAGTCACTATCCCATTATAAGGGTGGGCGGGAGGGGGAACTGGATGAAGGTAGTCAAAAGGTAAAACTTCCAATTATAAGATAAATAAGTACCAGGGATGTAATGTACAAAATGATAAATATAATTAACACTGCTGTATGTTGTATATGAAAGTTGTTAAAAAGTAAATCCTAAGAATTTTCATCACAAGTAAAAATTTGTTTTTCTATTTCTTTAACTTTGTATCTATGTGAGATGATGTATGCTCACTAAACTTATTGTGGTCATCATTTCATGATGTATGTAAGTCAAATCATTGCACTGTACACCTTAAACTCATACAGTGCTGTATGTCAATTATATCTCAATAAAACTGGAAGAAAAAAAAGTTCCCTCTAGCTCTAAAAACAAAAAAAAAACCCCAAAACAAAAAAAAACTCAAACAAACAAAACAAAAACACAGTACATACATTGCAGATTTTCAACTCTGCAATTTGAATCCATTAAAACAATGATAATATTAAGCTAGGATCAACTGCAAAGCATTTAACTGTTTTATATTAATAAAATAAAAAGATAAAATGTCATAATTGGAAATACTTTGCTAGTCACACCTACTAAGTTTATTCCTTCCTCAAAGTTATCCACATTAATAAAACCACCAGCAACATTAACCAAAATACCCTTTAAAGAAAAATTCATAAAGTAATTTCACTTCCCTATAATTTAAGTGGTAAAGACCAGCAAAACACAGGTATCATTCGTTTATGTTTCTTTTCCGTAAACACAAATAAAAGTCCATATCACTTTAATACAAACAATACAATATGTGCTACAATGTAAGAACATGAACTATATGGTCTAATTTTATCAAAGTTATTCAGGGGCAGTCTCTCTCATAAATAAAACTCAAAATTGATGGGTTCTACAACATGGGGTTGAGTGTTTCTCTCCTACTATGAAATTATTGTTTCTTGTTAGAAATAACAGATTCATATAAGTGAGACTTCTCCAAAGTAAAAATCATTGAGTAGCAAAAAGTTTGAATTTGCCACCACATACTCTATTGGAAAAGTGGCAAGAAGCCAGATAATTTCATTGCTACTCAGAGGTCATGCTTTGCCCACTTGCCATCTGCTTACGTGTCCTGGACCCACTCACTGGAAACCAGTTCAACTGCAGTACCCCCATACTGTCTGGTCTCACTAGCTCACTCACCGTCCTTGACATGGACCCTTTGGCAGAGCTGCAAATTGCTTAATGCTAATTGGAGGCACTATGTATAACTATGTATAGAAGGCTTGCTAAGTGTTTTAATTCCCATCAAAGCCCTATTGGCAGATCCTGTTATGATGCTTATTTTATAGATGACAAACTGAGGTTTGGCTGGGTTAAGTAACTTGCTATGGGACAAACCAGTAAGAGGCAAAGCCAAGATTTGAACCTGTAGCTCTCTTGCTTCAGAATTGGACCCTTAACTCATGGACTCTCATTTAATTATGATTATCCTTTCATTGTTTGGGGCAGTCTTAAATTATATCAGAAATCCTTTTCAGTTTTGTGTGTGTGTGTGTGTGTGTGTGTGTGTGTGTGTGTGAGAAATCTCTGTTGATTTGTGGAAAATAATAAAACTTTAGCTGAACCGCAATTAAAAAGACCTTTCAAGTCTGCTGGTTGAATGTAACATTGTAACCATAAGGGTACTGAGGGCAAGGGGGAAGTCATACAGGAGTCTAGTATCTTTTCCAGGCAAACCACAATTCCGGGTGAAGAACTTGAGTTCCACATCTGTCAGAAAAGGGAGGAGGGTTTGGTGGCCACACTTACCTTCAAGCCCTCCCCTCTTTGCCCTCCCCTCTTTGCCCTCCCCCCTCCCCATATGCTTACCTTGGTCAGGAAAGGGCGTTCTGAAAAAATCAAAAGGAAAATACCTCCGGGTTTCGGGCTGCTCTGACACATGCACACCTTCAAACTTGGCTCCCTATGGATTTTGCTTTCTAACAACTTGCCCTCAACTTGACCTCAGGGAGTGGATTATAGGGTTTTTGGTTTCCCCTACCCCCATGTTTCACCTGCTACACTGTGAATAGGAGATTTTTACCTTAGTTGTTGAGCTGAACCTGCTCCGGAGAGTTTGTTCCCCTGCTCAGTTCCAAGCTCTGATCATCGTTGGAGAGTCAGTGCTTGCTCACCTGTCCCGGAGGTGGAGCTGGGGTCGGAGACGAGCGCGGGAGGAGGGGCGCACACGCTCCTGCCCGGGCGGGGCTCCCTCTGCGCCGGGCAGTGCCCCGCCCACGAACAGCAAGCCCAAGAAACTGTTAATTATTACTCCTTTTGGCTACAGCAGGGAAGTGTTAGAAACCTGAGCCACTCCCTGTGCCTCAGTGCATGTTGGGAGTGTTTACTATCTTTCTTCGGAGCCACTGATAGGAACTCCCCTTTGCTCCCTGTCACACATCTTGAGGACAAGTGAATTGACATGCTGGTTAACGCTTTAACCTCTGAACTGGCCGGATTCTAATCTCTCCTCTCTAGTCTGTAGAGAAATAGTCTTCAAGAAATGACACCGACTAGGACTGAATGTCATTATTCACATGTCTTTCTTTTGAAAATTTTCTCTTTTAATCAGAAATTTCTTAATTCCCCCCCTTGTTCTTTTGCCACCTCCTTTCCTAACTGGCACCTTTTCACCCAGAGCGGTGGTTCTCCCACTCAGAGCAAACCAGAGGCACCTCCGTATCTTGCTAAACCCTCATAACCCATGGGCCTCAGCACCTATGAGTCTCTGATCTAGTAGATCTAGGGTAGATGGCGGGTATGTTTTAAATAAGCTTCACAGAAGAATCTGGTAGACATCAAAATTTCAAAACTATTGTAATAAAAGTATGCAAGAGGAAATGAATAGTAATTTAGTCACTACCTAGTGAATTGTGTTTGGTGACTGCTTTTCCTTAATACCTCTAATTTTAAAAAAGGCACTAAAGTCTAGTTAACTAGACTTATTATGGTGATGATTTCATAATATATGTAAATATTGAATCATTATGTTGTATACCTGCAACTAGTATAATATTATATGTCAATTATACCTCAATTGAAAAGAAAGGAATGGATAAAGGAACTGACAGTTTTAAAAAAAAAAAAGAGCTCCCTCTTTGAAAACTACCAAATTTACTTAAAATTAGTAAAATCAGACCCCAAAAAAGGGCACCAAAAACTTAGAGACACTCAGATGACAGATGCTCTGGAAATAGTGCTTTTATTTACACTCACACAAATGCACTTTTTGGTATCTTTGGTACTTTACCTGTTTCCTATGTAAAGCACTTTGATCATGAAAAAAGAAAAAAAGAAGGTTATTTTACAAGAGTAAACCTCAGAGCCCTCAAAAGGAATTAAATATAATTCCTACAATGAGTTGAATAGGCAGAGTTGATTTCTGGTGTCCTGTGTATTCAAATGTCAAATTAACAGACTGACCGTCACTCTAGATTTGCAGGTTACATGTTTGATATAGAACTTGAAGGATTCTCTGTGTTCAAAAGGTCAGTTTATCTAGTTAACTTGTCATGTGTGGAGACCAGGGATGATCAGACTGACCATTCCTTGGGCTATTTTAATAAACTGAACAGGCAAATGGGCTTATTGGATCACAATCAAACCTTCTACAACCTCATATATGAGGACAGTGTGACCTGGTATTACCTGTGGGGATTCATTTGATGGCCACGTTGGCCTTACAACCCCCCGTTTGTGACTGCTGGTATGGACTGACCTTTGAATGATGACTAATAGGAGCTGCAGTGTCCACAGCTCTTAGGCTCCAGAATGTCTTTGTTCAAATCCATGCCCCACTCCCATTGCCTGCATTTCTTTATTATCAGTATCCGAGAAACCTTGTTTTGCCTTTTTTATCTGCAAGCATCCTTGAAGCCTTTATTCCGATTACTCGTTTTCAACTGGTTTCCTTTCACTAGTTTCAGTGATTCCTTTTGTTCTGGAGTACTTAACCTTTTATAAATATGTAATTTTTATTTTGTAATATAAAAAATACGTAGTTGCACATGTGGAAAATATGAAAAGCACAGATATGTAGAGGAAAAAAATCACCTACAATTCCATCTCTCAAGTATAGTTACCAAGAACAATTTGGTGAATGTCTTTTTTTTTTTTTTTTATAATAATAGCAGTAATAGCTTCCATTCTTTTTTTTTTAATTTTTTTTTTAATTTTTGGCTGTGTTGGGTCGTTTCTGTGCAAGGGCTTTCTCTAGTTGCGGCGAGTGGGGGCCACTCTTCATCGCGGTGCGCGGGCCTCTCACTGTCGCGGCCTCTCTTGTTGCGGAGCACAGGCTCCAGATGCGCAGGCTCAGTAGTTGTGGCGTACAGGCCCAGTTGCTCCGTGGCATGTGGGATCTTCCCAGACCAGGACTCGAACCCGTGTCCCCTGCATTGGCAGGCAGATTCTCAACCACTGCGCCAGCAGGGAAGCCCTGGTGAATGTCTTTATTGACATACTTTCTCTATGGATATTTACCAAAATGCTATTACATTTGCTTATTGTTTTATAACCTGCTTTTATCACATTAAACATATTATGAACAATTTACCACATGTCAGTCAGGTTTTTTTCTGCAATATGTTTTTAACTAGCTGCACTGTATTACACCATATGGATATACCATTATTTATTTAATCAGTTCCCTATTGAGAAATTTATATTACTATAAACAACGCTGTAGTAAATGTTGTATGAAATTGCACACAACCACGATTATGCCTTTTAGACATTTCAAAAAATGAAGTTGCCAGATGAAAGGTAATGCACATTTTTATAGAATTTCTCTCAAGTGTCAATTTTATACTCCTGGAGTAACTCTTGGATTATTTTTCTTCTTTTAAACATTTCCTTATTTGAAAGGTAAAAAAATCATATCCTATTTTAAATATGTATATTATTGATTACCTATAAGACTGAACCCACATTTAGACTGACCCTGCATTTTTGCTTTTTGTTTATTGTACTCTTTGTTCATTTTTTCTGTATTGATTTCTAAGATCTCTTTATATATTAATCACATCAACATATTGTCATATATGCTGTGACTATATTTCCCAGTATTATTTGCCTTTTAATTTTGTTTATGGTAATTTTTGACCTACAAAAGTTTAAAAATTTAGTTATTAAATTTATTACTATTTTTCTTTATTGCTTATAACTCAGTGTTAAAAAGCTTTCCCATCCTTAAAGTATATATATATATATTTTTTCTTCTAGTTTATTTATTTAGAGATTATTTATTTATTAAATTTAACATTTCAACCCATCTGGACTTTATGATGCTAACAACAGTGATATTTAAATCTAAATTAATTTTTAAAAATTATTAGTTATTAACCAAGTAGGATTTATTGAATAATTATAGATTATAAATTCCACAAGGTAAGGACTATGTCTTCTGCTCTGTTTTATCTCCAGAGCCTAGCACATGACTAGCAGGTTCATTGTTAACTCAGGCCGAAGTTTTATTTGTTTATTCACTTATTTACTTATTTATATATTTAATTGAGATATAGTTGATTTACAATATTATATTAGTTTCAGGTGTACAACATAGTGATTAAAAATTTTTATAGGTTATACTCCATCTAAAGTTATTATAAAATATTGGCTATATTCCCTGTGCTGTCTAACATATCCTGTAGCTCATTTATTCTATACATAGTAGTTTGTACCTCTTAATCCCCTACCCCTATCTTTCTCCTCTCCCTACCGGTAACCACTAGTTTGTTCTCAATATCTGTCAGTCTATTTCTTCAGGCCAAATGTTTAATAGTCACTCGATTCTTTTCTTTCCATCCTTCCACTCCCAGCAAGTCTTGAAGTTGTATCTTAGTCTCTGCATCTCCACTACCTGCTAGATTAGGCAGTATCACTTCTTGCTCAGATACTACAAATGGCGTCCTAACTGGTCTTTCTGCCTGTACTCTTGTCCCACAGTAGTCCATTCTCCACCTGTAGCCAGTGTAATCTCCTATAAACAAAAACCAGATCACAATGCCACCTTTCATCTCCTTTGCTGAAAACCTTTCTGCCAGTTGTCCCCTGTATCTGGGATAAAATCTAGATCTGAACTCCCTACATCTTTGACCTTACTGATTCTCTGCTCTCCTGGTACTGACTCTCTCTTGCTGTCCTGGTTTGATTTTTGTTCCTGGGACAGACCAAGCTGGTTCTTGCCTCACTGCCTTTGCATTTGGTATTGTCTCTGCCAAGAAAGCTCTGCTCTTGTCACGGCTTCTTTCCTTTCATTTTTTTTTTTTTTTTTCCTCAAATGTTACTCCTCGGAGAGGCCTCCCATGACCACTCTATTTTTAATTTTTATTTATTTTGAACATCTTTATTGGAGTATAATTGCCTTACAATGGTGTGTTAGTTTCTGCTTTATAACAAAGTGAATCAGCTATATGTATACATATATCCCCATATCCCCTCCCGCTTGGGTCTCCCTCCCTCCCACCCTACCTATCCCAACCCTCTAGGTGGTCACAAAGCACTGAGCTGATCTCCCTGTGCTATGCGGCTGCTTCCCACTAGCTATCTATTTTATATTTGGTAGTGTATATATGTCAATGCCACTCTCTTACTTCGTCCCAGCTTACCCTTCCCCCTCCCCGTGTCCTCAAGTCCATTCTCTACATCTGCGTCTTTATTCCTGTCCTGCCCCTAGGTTCTTCAGAACATTTTTTTTTTTTTAGATTCCATATATATGTGTTAGCATATGGTATTTATTTTTATCTTTCTGACTTACTTCACTCTGTATGACAGACTCTAGGTCCATCCCCCTCACTACAAATAACTCAGTTTCATTTCTTTTTATGGCTGAGTAATATTCCACTGTATATATGTGCCACATTTTCTTTATCCATTCATCTGTTGATGGACACTTAGGTTGCTTCCATGTCCTGGCTATTGTAAATAGTGCTGCAATGAACATTGGACCACTCTATTTAAATAAGTCCTCCAGTCTTTCTCTATCACAGTCCCCTGTTTTATTGCATTAATGGCAATTGTTATCACTATCTGAATGTATTTTGCTGTTCTGTTTATTATTGAATATATATTTATTGTTTTGGGTGACCTGTTTGTTTTACATCTCCTCTCATTAAAAATAGGATCTAAGAGAACAGGGACCTTGACTTCTAGATTCAGTGTTCTGTCCTCAGTGCCTAGAACAATGCCAGGTCCATGTCAAAGGCTAAAGAAACATTGGTTCGTGATCAATTCATGGTGGCTTAATAAATATGTGTTGAGGAAAAAAATCAAGATCATATTTTTTCTGATTTGAAGTGATACTTTTATCTAGTACTAAGGGCATATATATTTTAAAACATGATTCTAGAATTTATAATTTTTTCCATTGACCTATCTAGTTATACTGGCATTGGTTCCATATTATTATAAGAGCTTCATAGTACAACTTAACCTCTGGCAGTATAACCTGATCATCATTTATTTCTAAAATTTTCTGGGTTATTCTAGCTTTGTGATACATAAATAGCTGCTCACTATAACATAAATAGTTTACATTTAGTGATTTCATGATTTTCCGTTGTCATTGGCAATTCTCCTAGGCCAGTAGGCTAATTCATATTAGCCAATAATCCAGTTAATGACTTCAGGTCTAGGGGATAAAGGATCCTAAAAGTAGATATTTTTCTTGTTTGATACTTTATTTTAGGACATTGAAGTGAACGGTGGTTTGACTGCAATAATAGCTCTCATTTGTTCCTGCTTCCCTGTATCCCTTGGAAGGACTTTCTTACACTGGTTCTGGGCTTGGCTATATGATTTGCTTTGGTCAATGGGTCAGTACCCAGTGATGTAAGCAGAGGCTTGAAGACTAGTTGTGCACTGGCACATACCCTTTTATTGCTCTTGGGGCCCTGAACAACCCTATGAACAAGCCTGGGCTAGCCTGTAGGATGATGAGAGACCCTTGGCTCAGTTGTTTTATTACGCCAGCTGACAGCCTAAAAGGAGAGTCAGTAAGCTAACCTGCAGCTGACTGAAGACCCATAACAGAGCTCAACTGAGAACAGCAGAACTGCCCACCTGAGCCCAGCCCAAATTTCTGATCCACAGAACTATGATCTGCATCAATGGCTGTTGCGTTAAGCCACTAAGTTTTGGGGTGGTATGTTTTAGGGCACAGGTTAACTGATACATCTGGTGTGTTTTTCTCACACATGTACACACATGCACACATACATGAACATGCGTACACACTAATATATTATTACTTGGAAAGTGAGAGAAATCTTAGGATCACAATGTGTTCTTAATATAATTCTGCTACAGGGATACAATCACCCATAGAAATGGCACAGAAAAGGAGAAAAAAAGACATGTGTATAATTAGAATGGGTCATTTCTACATCCCACTAAATCACTCCTGAAAAATATTTAGAGCTGATTGCAACTGGAAGAAAATACAAAGAGAACAACAAATTGCCTGATTCTAACACTATGACCCAATTGCTGTGGGTCACTCATACCAGTTTGTTTCATAGCCTACACCTTGTTAGGTATCTGAGGTTGCACTGGAAGCCAAGGCTACGCACTAAATGAAGTAAAAAAAGGAAGCAGAGGAGCTCCAAACAATGAGGGGACTCCCAGTAAAAACCTAACTAGAAATTGCCTTAATAAGGAAGCCAGGCATTGATAAGGCAACATGATAAATTACTTTTCCAATATGTAAAGCTTAAAATAAATACATTTTACATTTGGTAATTTTGCCATAGAGATCTTAATAAATTATAATAACAACATTAATTCTCTGGGAAAAATCCCAACATCTCTCTTGAATTTGAAGAATAAACCATCATTTCCTGTTTAAATTAAGAAACATTTAATTGCTTTTTTAATAAAAACAAAGACTTTAGAACTTTGACTTTTTAAAAAATTGTTGAGAAAAATAAGATAAGGGAGGGGAAATTCCCTTCTAAAATTCCCCTAAAAATTTAATTAAAGTAATGCTGTTATTAATGTGCAGGTCATTTAAAAACTTTTATATAGTTGATGAATTTTTTAAAAACCTCACTCTTCTGTAGTTATTGTATATTTTGTACTTATACTGACTTTTGAATCAGGCTCTAGTTTGTCCTAATCATGGGCATAAATGCCACACAACTGCTTTTACAATTTGAACAATGAAAAACATTATATTAATTGAGAAGTGATAAAATAATTTCCATTTCTAATGCATTTTCTTTCTCCTCTGAGAGACAGTTTCTTATCTTCAATATGGACTGTTTTACAATAGTGTAATGGCCAGTGGAAAGCATTCAGCTTAGTCAGACATTGAAAAATTACTGGAATGTAAGGTTGATCTAACTGGGACATCTGTCACCCCATTGATCACAAGGGTTGATATAGCTGATCTGGCTGGCTAGGCGGTGTCCCCTTTCTCCCTCACCCCTCCATGAATGTCCCTCCTGCAGCTGCATGCTCCCCTAGGTGAAAGAAGGTGACCTTCCCCTACATAGGCAGACTGTTCTTTGGTCAGGGGTATATGAGTAGATGTGCTCCCCTGCTGGAATTACCCAACAAGCTCTCAAGGTGCATTTATAGGAGAACATAGGGCAGTCATGTTTTCAAGACTCCAGACACATCTGAATGAGGCACACATGTAGCAGTCTGCCTTTCTTTTAGAAAAACAGAAAAGGAAAAAGAAAAATTACTTTGTGCCAGGCAGGTGAAGAGATGGTCATACAAAGATGAACAAGACAATCTCTGCCCTTGAGGAATTAAAAATCTTCAACATCTAGATGGACTCCATTCAGTCTTCTCTGCCATAGGAGAAAAGAGATTTCAAAGCACACATACTTCCAAAATTCAGTGACAGAAAGAAACACAGGGCATAGTGGTGTTTTGATAGATTTTAAGAAGTAGAAGGCACAATGTTTTTTTAACAAATGTACTCTTTATTTAAATTAAAAACTTTTTAATAACATTTTTTATAACATTTTTAAAGATTATTTTCCAGTTACAGTTATTACAAAATATTGACTATGTTCCCTGTGTTGTACACTACATCCTTGAGTCTAACTTACCCCCATAGTTTGTACCTCCCATTGCCCCACCTCTATGTTGCTCCTCCCCCCAATGGAAACCACTAATTTGTTCTCTATATCTGTGAGTCTGCTCGTGTTTTGTTATATTCACTAGTTTGTTGTATTTTTTAGATTCCATATATAAGTGATATCATACAGTGCTTATCTTTCTCTGTCTGACTTCTTTCACTTAGCATAATGCCCTTCAAGTCCATCCATGTTACTGCAAATGGCAAAACTTCATTCCTTTTTATGGCTGAGTAGTATTCCATTGTATATATATACTACATCTTCTTTCCATTCATCTGTTGATGGACACTTAGGTTGCTTCCATATCTTGGCAATTTAAATAATGCTTCTATGAACATTGGGGTGCATGTATCTTTTTGAATTAGTGTTTTGGGTTTTTTTTTTTTTGGCTACATACCCAGGAGTGGGATTGCTGGATCATATGGTAGCTCTATTTTTAGTTTTTTGAGAAACCTCTATACTATATTATGCAGTGGCTGCACCAATTTATTTTCCCAGCAACAATGTACAAGTGTTTCCTTTTCTCCACATCCGCACCAACATGGAGTGGAAGAATTAATATTGTTAAAATGACCATACTACCCGAGGCAATCTACAGATTCAATGCAATCCCTATCAAAATCCCTATCAAAATGGTATTTTCCACATAACCAGAAAAATTAATTTTAAAAATTGTATGGAAACACAAAGACCCCAAATAACCAAAGCAATCTTGAGAAAGAAGAACAGAACTGGAGGAATCACACTCCCTGACTTCAGACTATACTCCAAAGCTACAGTAATCAAAACAGTATGGTACTAACACAAAAACAAACACATAGATCAGTGGAACAGAATAGAGGGCCCAGAAATAAACCAACACACTTATAGTCAATTAATCTACAACAAAGGAGACAAGAATATACAATGGAGAAAAGACAGTCTCTTCAATAAGTGGTGCAAGGAAAACTGGACAGATACATGTAAAAGAATGAAATTAGAACATTCTCTAACACCATATACAAAAATAAACTCAAAATGGATTAAAAACCTAAATGTAAGACCAGATACTCTAAAACTCCTAGAGGAAAACATAGGCAGAACACTCTCTGACATAAATTGTAGCAATATTTTTTTGATCCACCTCCTAAAGTAAATAAGAGCAAAAATAAACAAATGGGATCTAATTAAACTTAAAAGCTTTTGCACATCAAAGGAAACTGTCAACAAAACGAAAAGACAACTTACAGAATGGGAGAAAATATTTGCAAATGATATGACTGATAAGGGATTAATATTCAATATATATAAACAAATGTACTCAGTAAATGAATAGAGAATCATTTTCAAATAAATGAAATGAGCAGTAGACATTATCCCACCCTAAATGGTACTGCTTTTGAAAACTGATAACTGTGTACAAAACATAAAGAAATTCAATGGAATGTGACAGTGATTGCTGTTTTTCTAAATATGGCATTTAGCTAATTTGATCTGTATTCCGTTCTGTTTCTCCATTCCTTCTCCCCCAACACACAGACTTTTTGATACCATGTAAGACCTCTCTTCAAGTTTTGGAAAAGAACTAATAGTAGTAATAATAATAATGTATGAAAAATTCAATTTCATGCAGTAACAGCTTATAAGCAAGTAAGATCAGTGTACTGAAATTTCAGTACAGTATTGTGTTGGCCAAAAAGTTCATTCGGGTTTTCCATAACAGAAAAACCCCAAACGAACTTTTTGGCCAACCCAATAGTTGAATGCTACTGAAAGTCAGGTTGTAACCTGGATGTTTTTTAAGGCAGTATTGTAATGATGACAATATTTCTAAGCAAAAAATTGGAATATTTGATTGGACTCCTGGATAGAATACATGAAATTAAGAATTTTCAAGGAAATCATGGACATATGATTATCAAACAAATAACACAATTTTCATTAATGCTGACTCTATATGATGTGCTCAAAGGTATCATACATAATGACAGACTTAAAAAAAATGTTCTAAACTATTAACAATTGTTTTTCTTAGAAGGATCCACAATTGCTTTCTGTCCCACCCTTAATAACCCTGGCTACTCCATCATACGTTCTAAGCATAGATGCTTGCATAATTTCAGAAAACAAGATATAGTTGAGTTTGTGTTGGTTACAGTCACAATATGCAGCTCCTGGAGCATATCCTGTTTGTGCTAAGGGATTCTTCTTGGGGTAAATTCTTGTGACATCACATAGATCACAGCATTTTGGCAGAACTGGGTTAAACACTTAAGTAACTGTAATTATATATCTTCTGGGTAGTGTCTGCTAATTAGTTAGAATAAAATGTTGATCTGGAATTAATATTAATATATCTGAACCTCTTTCATTTAGGCTATGTATTTTTTTTACTAATTTCCACAGCTACATAGTCTGTGCTTTGACATCTAATATTCTATAGTTTTGCTGCTTTATTTTTTGTTGGGCCAACAATCCCAGGAATGTAGAGGAATAGTTCCCAAGTTTCTCCTGCATTATAATTTAGTTTTTCTGTTTAAATAAATTTTATTAAGGTGAAATTTATGCCTAATACAATGCACCCATCTTAAGTGTACAGTTTTGAGTTTTGACGAACGTACACACCCTGCAACCACCACTGCAATCAAGATGGAGAATGTTTCCATCACCCCCACATTTCCCTCCTCCCCGTTGTAGTCCCTCACCCCTCCTCACAGGCAGGTACTGATGTGTTCCTTACTGCTTGTAGACAATTTTGCTTGTTTTGAAACTGCATCTGTATAGTCACCACAGTGATCTTACGTAGCCTGTACATTTACTTGGAATGGTTGCAGGTTCCGACGAAGATTTATCTTCTTATTTAACAAATGTTTATTGAGCTTCTACCAGGCATCAGACATTTCCCACCAGTCCTCTTTCACTGATGACAATGAAAATGGAGATAATATCATAACTAGATTTCATAGGTGAAATTTACATTACTTGTCAATATGCAATGTGAAAGTTAAGAGAAGGGAATATTCTGAGTACGTTTCTTTAACTTTCAGTTTGGACAATTGGATTTTTTGTCATGTATTGAGTTTTACTGAGTATAGTTGATATACAATAATCTGCACATAGTTAAAACATACAATTTAGTATGTTTTGACATATGTATACCACCATGGAATCATCATCACATTCAAGATAATGACCATGTCTATCACCCTCAGAAGTATCCTCATGTTCCTTTGTAATCCTGCTCCCCATTCTGTCCACATGTGAATCCTAATTGTTTCACATATTCATCAACACTGGGTATAGTTAGTCTTTTTAATTTTAGCCATTCTATTAGGTATGCAGTGGTATCTCATTGTGGCTTTAATTTGTATTACTCTAATGATTAATGATATTGAATATGTTTTTGTGATTTTCTGGAGTATATGTTTGTGATTCTTAGGAAGAGTTTTCCCAATTCTTTAGCACTTTTCTGATAAGACCAGTGATGATATAGACAAATGCGATTTTTTGATATTATATAATGAAATATTTTAACATTTGGAAGATCTGCATAAGTCATTAGGCCAATATTTTCCAAATGACCAATACATAATGTCACAGAATCTTGCATGGGTAAAAGATCCATCCGAAGTTTAAAACAGACCAGATGATTTTATTATATCAGAGTATAAAAACTTCATTGACATGGTTTCAGATTCCACACTGCAACTCATATTTAACCACTGCTTTTGGTATCAGGGTAATGGTGGCCTCGTAGAATGAGTTTGGGAGTGTTCCTCCCTCTGCTATATTTTGGAAGAATTTGAGAAGGATAGGTGTTAGCTCTTCTCTAAATGTTTGATAGAATTCGCCTGTGAAGCCATCTGGTCCTAGGTTTTTGTTTGTTAGAAGATTTTTAATCACAGTTTCAACTTCAGTGCTTGTGATTGGTCTGTTCATATTTTCTATTTCTTCCTGGTTCAGTCTCAGAAGGTTGTGCTTTTCTAAGAATTTGTCCATTTCTTCCAGGTTGTCCATTTTATTGGCATATAGTTGCTTGTAGTAATCTCTCATGATCCTTTGTATTTCTGCAGTGTCAGTTGTTACTTCTCCTTTTTCATTTCTAATTCTGTTGATTTGAGTCTTCTCCCTTTTTTTCTTGGTGAGTCTGGCTAATGGTTTATCAATATTGTTTATCTTCTCAAAGAACCAGCTTTTAGTTTTATTGATCTTTGCTATCATTTCCCTCATTTCTTTTTCATTTCTTTCTGATCTGATCTTTATGACTTCTTTGCTTCTGCTAACTTTGAGGGTTTTTTTTTCTTCTTCTTTCTCTAGTTGCTTTAGGTGTAAGGTTAGGTTGTTTATTTGAGATGTTTCTTGTTTCTTGAGGTAGGACTGTATTGCTATAAACTTCCCTCTTAGAACTGCTTTTGCTGCTTCCCGTTGGTTTTGGGTCATTGTGTTTTCATTGTCATTTGTTTCTAGGTAGTTTTTGATTTCCTCTTTGATTTCTTCAGTGATCTCTTGGTTATTTAGTACTGTATTGTTTAGCCTCCATGTGTTTGTATTTTTTACAGTTTTTTTTTTTCCTGTAATTGATATCTAGTCTCAGAGTGTTGTGGTTGGAAAAGATACTTGATACAATTCTGAATTTTCTTAAATTTACCAAGGCTTGATTTGTGACCCAAGATATGATCTATCCTGGAGTATGTTCCATGAGCACTTGAGAAGAAAGTGTATTCTGTTGTTTTTGGATGGAATGTCCTATAAATATCAATTAAGTCCATCTTGTTTAATGTGTCATTTAAAGCTTGTGTTTCCTTATTTATTTTCATTTTGCATGATCTTTCTATTGGTGAAAGTGGGGTGTTATAGTCCCCTACTATTATTGTGTACTGTCAATTTCCCCTTTTATGGCTGTTAGCATTTGCCTTATGAATTGAGGTGCTCCTATGTTGGGTGCATAAATATTTACAATTGTTGTATCTTCTTCTTGGATTGATCCCTTGATCATTATGTAGTGTCCTTCTTTGTCTCTTGTAGTAGTCTTTATTTTAAAGTCCGTTTTGTCTGATATGAGAATTGCTACTCCAGCTTTCTTTTGATTTCCACTTGCATGGAATATCTTTATCTATCCCCTCACTTTCAGTCTACATGTGTCCCTAGGTCTGAAGTGGGTCTCTTGTAGACAGCATATATACAGGTCTTGTTTTTGTATCCATTCAGCCAGTCTATGCCTTCTGGTTGGTGCATTTAATCCATTTACATTTAAGGTAGTTATCAATATGTATGTTCCTATTACCATTTTCTTAATTGTTTTGGGTTTGTTATTGTAGGTCTTTTCCTTCTCTTGTGTTTCCTGCCTAGAGAAGTTCCTTTAGCATTTGTTGTGAAGCTGGTTTGGTGGTGCTGAATTCTCTTAGCTTTTGCTTGTCTGTAAAGTTTTTAATTTCTCCATTGAATCTGAATGAGATCCTTCCTGGGTAGAGTAATCTTGGTTGTAGGTTTTTCCCTTTCATCTCTTTAAATATGTTCTGCCACTCCCTTCTGGCTTGCAGAGTTTCTGCTGAAAGATCAGCTGTTAACCTTATGGGATTCCCTTGTATGTTATTTGTTGCTTTTCCCTTGCTGCTTTTAATATTTTTTTCTTTGTATTTAATTTTTGATAGTTTGATTAATGTGTGTCTTGGCGTGTTTCTCCTTGGATTTATCCTGTATGGGACTCTCTGCTCTTCCTGGACTTGACTGACTATTTCCTTTCCCATATTTAGGAAGTTTTCAACTATCATCTCTTCAAATATTTTCTCAGTCCCTTTCTTTTTCTCTTCTTCTCTGGGACCCCTATAATTCGAATGTTGGTGTTTTTAATGTTGTCCCAGAGGTCTCTGAGACTGTCCTCAATTCTTTTCATTCTTTTTTCTTTATTCTGCTCTGTGGTAGTTATTTCCACTATTTTATCTTCCAGGTCACTTATCTGTTCTTCTGCCTTAGTTATTCTTCTATTGATTCTTTCTAGAGAATTTTAAATTTCATTTATTGTGTTGTTCATCATTGTTTGTTTGCTCTTTAGTTCTTCTAGGTCCTTGTTAAACGTTCCTTGTATTTTCTCCATTGTATTTCCAAGATTTTGGATCATCTTTACTATCATTACTCTGAATTCTTTTTCAGGTAGACTGCCTATTTCCAATTCATTTGTTTGGGCTGGTGGGTTTTTACCTTGCTCCTTCGTCTGCTGTTTATTTCTGTGTCTTCTCATTTTGCTTAACTTACTGTGTTTGGGGTCTCCTTTTTACAGGATGCAGGTTCGTGGTTCTCATTGTTTTTGGTTTCTGCCCCCAGTGACTGAGGTTGGTTCAGTGGGTTGTGTAGGCTTCCTGGTGGAGGAGACTGATGCCTGTGTTCTAATGGATGAGTCTGGATCTTGTCTTTCTGTTGGGCAGGACCGTGTCCAGTTGTGTGTTTTGGGGTGTCTGTGAACTTATTATGATTTTAGGCAGCCTCTCTGCTAATGGGTGGGGTTGTGTTTCTGTCTTGCTAGTCGTTTGGCATGGGGTGTCCAGCACTGGAGCCTGCTGGTCGTTGAGTGGAGCTGAGCCTTAGCTTTGAGATGGAGCTCTCTGGGAGAGCTTTTGCTGATTGATATTATGAGGGGTCAGGAGGTCTCTGGTGGACAAGTGTCCTGAACTCAGCTCTCCCACCTTAGAGGCTCAGGCCTGATACCTGGCCGGAACACCAAGACCCTGTCAGCCCCGTGGCTGGGTCATCCTGGAGAAGATGGACTGAAGCCAGGAGAAAGCTAGAGGATTGGAGACCTGTCAGAAGGCTTGTTGGATGAAATCAGGCGAAGGATGGTGAGATTCTGTACCCAGGCTCTACTCGCAAAGGGGAAAGTGGTGCCTCAGGAATCCGAGCGCACGCTTCCACCTTATTATTTCTTTTAAATTGAGTTAAATGTTCTGGCCATTTTGCAGTTTGGCAGAAAGAACACAGAGACACTGTGATCAGATGTGATTTGAATTCTGGTCCTGCTTCATACTGGGTTTGTGCCTTGGGCAGCTAAACTCTTGGAGCCCTAGTTTCCTCATCTGTGACATGAGAACCTTGGTAGAGACCTCAGATGCAGTCATATTACATAAGGAGGGGTAAGTGAAGCACCATGTGCCTTTCACATAATAGTTGCTCAATAAATAGGAGCTGTTATTGCTATTTAGGGAGGTGTGAACAGGAGAGGGCAAAGATCTCAAAAGTGATGCTTCCAAGACTGAAGTTGTGAGTTATAACGGAAGGATGGAGCTACATGAAAAATGAAAGTAGACTGTGGCCAATGAAAAAAATTTAATTTGAATTTTTTGGTTTTCCAATGTGACTCAAGTATCCATTTTAATACTTTCTGAAAGCATAGACATATATGTCTATATGTATATGTATGTATATATCTGTATCTATATCTAGTGACAAACAGGCTGAAGGCAACAGAAATTAATCTGGGACAAGGAAAGAGTAGGAGGAGTGGTGCTAACCAAAGCCACAGATAGCTAGATAAACAGATGGAGAGGTAACTATGAGAGAAGTCAGGTAGAAAGGACAGGGGGTCTCCATGAACTCAAAACTTGAAGACTTTGCAATGTCATTCAGCCCAAGACCTATGTTTTGCAATTGTGGTTGTGCCACTGTTTGCCCAGCTCCTTTTCCTTGGCACCTCTTTTTAGGTTATTAAGTTAAGGTTGATTTCTTTTTGTGAAATGTCATGAATATGTTGGAGGCAACACACACAGGCAGAAGTAAGTTTGACTCTTATCTCTGCCAATTTGAGCAAACTAATTAGTGCAACCTCTATTATTGAGTCCCTATCATGTCCCTGGCATTGCACTAATTTCTGATGATATGATGGTGAACAAAGGCACCTGTTAATCCCTGCTCTCGTGGACCTCAGAGTGTCAAGTGGGAGACAGACATTATACAAAAATGACACTAATGAATGTATAATTACACTCTTAGATAAGTTCTAAACTTTATCATAATTTAAAGGAGGTTGGGGGAAGAGTATTATATTTAGAAGGAACAGCATGTGCGAAAGATCTGGAGCAGGAGGGAGCAGGGAAAATTAAAAGACAGAAAAATCAAAGGTAGATGGAGTGAAGACAGTCAAGGAGAATGCAGAAGGCTCAGTTTCTTTGTGTATAAACTGGAGCTCATACCGTAGAGGGTTACCTTATGGATTAGTGAGAGCCTAAGATAATGTCCAACCAATAGTGGCTACTAGTTAGATGGTGGCTACAGTTATTATAACATAATTGCTGCAAAGATGAAGACATTTCTTGAATCACATAAGTCAAATCAACCTTGTCTTTAACATTTATTTGTGCTTGACCTTTGTGATGGGCTACTGGCAGACAAATGTGTCTCAGTCCCTGCATTGCCCAGCAGACCTGCAGTTTAGGGAGAAAGTGGGGTGTTTTCTTTTGGTCTTGGACTATGTAAGATGCCTGTCAGTGAGAAGAGGAATGTCTAAAAGGCATGGTTGAAAGGAAGGAGGGAAGAGGTCAAAGAAGCTCGATGTTCTAAATCTTTTTTCCCCAGACATGTCTTGAAATGTGACATTCCGTTCCCCTAATCTGTCATTTTCTATCCTACAGGCAAAAGTTCCAATCTCCCAACATGTTCCTGCAAGCAAAGGTCTGAACAAGGAAACAACTGTAGAAAATCTCTTTTAGCAGTCAGAGTGGAATTGAATTGAATTGTAGAACAGCCTTTTAAATGGACCCCAGGATGAGAGCCCCTATAGCCCAGAGCCTGTAGCACAAATAACCTGGATCCAAATCCCGTCTCCACTCTTGACTTCTCTGTGTCCTTTTTTCCCTATCTGTAAGATAGGGATAATGATGAAAACAGTAATATCTACTTCAAATGGTTGTTGTGAGGATTAAATGAGTAAGCAGAGTGAATGTGCAAAGGCTTTAGAACAGTTCCTGGCACAGAGTAAGCATATGTGTAAGTGTTAGCTATTATTTTAATGCCTGAAGAAGTTGCCACTTTTGCCCCTCCCCCCTCCAACATATACACATGCACACCTATGTACGTATATAAATATGAATAAACACACACACATAAGGTTTTCATGATCTTGGTATCAAGATGTGTATAAACTTCTTAGGGTGTTGTATATAATTGAAAATGCTTTGAATTTAATGAGTTTTCAAATGCTGCAGCTATTAAGGGCAATAGACAAAGGGAAGAATTTTTTTTTTTTTTTTTGGTCGCGTCACGCGGCATGTAGGATCTTAGTTCCCCAACAAGGGATCAAACCCGCGCCTCCTGTATTGGAAGCGCGGAGGCTTAACCACTGGACCACCAGGGAAGTCCCCCAGAAGAATGTTTTAATTTCTACGGCATCTTTCTAGGGACTAGTGTTGTTTCTTTCTT
Source organism: Balaenoptera borealis (assembly GCF_965194805.1). Lineage (NCBI taxonomy): Eukaryota > Metazoa > Chordata > Mammalia > Artiodactyla > Balaenopteridae > Balaenoptera > Balaenoptera borealis. The sequence goes on along the minus strand of NC_138861.1, from coordinate 60,582,436 downwards.
TCTTTTTTTTTAAATTAATTAATTAATTTATTTATTTTTGGCTGTGTTGGGTCTTCGTTTCTGTGCGAGGGCTTTCTCTAGTTGCGGCGAGCGGGGGCCACTCTTCATCGCGGTGCGCGGGCCTCTCACTATCGCGGCTTCTCCTGTTGCGGAGCACAGGCTCCAGACGCGCAGGCTCAGTAGTTGTGGCTCACGGGCCTAGTTGCTCCGCGGCATGTGGGATCTTCCCAGACCAGGGCTCGAACCCGTGTACCCTGCATTGGCAGGCAGACTCTCAACCACTGTGCCACCAGGGAAGCCCCTAGTGTTGTTTCTTAATAGTCAGTGCATGAGGGAGAAAGAAGAGTGGGAGGGTTATTTGGGGAGCAGCTCTTCTTCCTCCTCCAAATTTCACGTGTGACCATCAATCCACATCAATCTTCCTGGCTGCCCCATCCGCTGACATCCACCCCAGCATAATTAAAGCCTGGGGAAAAGTTAAAGAGCTAGATAGCAGGGATGGGAGTTGAGAACCCGTTGCCTCATTTTGCACACAGTTTAGCTTCCTGCATCCAGACCAAGGTCCCGTGGCCACCTTTGCTTGCAGAAGGCTGAGCTCTTGTAGGTTGGGACTCAAGATGTATCTCCAGGCTTTGAGTGCACAAAAAGGGATTAGCTAACCCATCAGCACCTCTCTAACTCCACATCAGCTGTCATCAGAAGCAGTAGGTTGGCTTTCCTAACTTCAGGCTCCTATCGGTACAGCTTCCTGGAACCTGAACCTCAGAGGCTCACATTTCCATTGCAATGCCATAGCCAGAGGGTGCCCTTGTTCCTGCCAATCTCTTACTTGGAGTCTGCTTTCTTTGCCATTCTTTATAAAGCTGGAGAACTTGAGGCTGCAGACACCAGTTCTCAGTAATACTGAGGTTGCCCTTGCAGGACACACATTACCAGTTTTCCTTTCTACACATGTTGCTATCTGACCTATGTGTGGATTGTTACACTGCAGACTTCAACACATTTTCTTTGCTGCCACTGAGAGTTGCTGTGTTCCTAACTCTCTTTGCTCTAATCATTTGTCTTAACCCAGAAACCTCTGTAAAAGGAGAGGTGAACACTCGTGGGGGTGAAATGTGGCTCAACCTGGGGTAAATATAACCCCATATTTCACTACCATTTGTTCTCTACCGACACAGCACCAGAACTCAGCCCTGGCAATATGCCTCCTCAGGGCTTCCAGCTTTCTCTAGGGATCACAACTCAGTTCTCCCCTTCCTTCAACTTGACCCCTCTCTACAACCATTTGAGGCCACTCCACTTCCACTGCTGCTGGGTTTCTTTGTGAAGCATCGGATGCCCAAGCCTGAGTATTTTATCCTGAGGTTTCCAACACTGTCACTGTGGAAGGGCCAAAGTGGTGCATATGTCAGCAGATGCACAAGAGATGTTCCTGCTCTCGGCTACACTGGCACCAGGCCCCAACTGTACAGTTCATGTCCAAAGCCTCACGGAGTCCCCCTATGAAGGCGGCCCTTCAGCTGCCACCAGCAGGCCTACTCTTCATGGCCTCAGTCACAAATCTAAGGAATAAAATAGAGATTTCTGGCTTCTGATCTAGCATGTAAGGAGCTTGGAAGTCACCACTCTGTCCTAACAAGTAAAATGCTGAACAGACTGAAAATGCAACCTCTCTTCTTAGATCTGTAAGACAAGTGAGGTCACAATCAAATCACTTCCCCCAAATTGATTAGACCAACAGGCATGTACAGAGAATCACAACTTGCTGGAACAGAAACCCATGAGCAGAAATTTCCATGGGAACCAGTGCTGGGGTAGGAAAACCTGGACTGATCAGTTTATTATAAAAAATTTCAAATATACAGAAAAGTAGGAAGACTTTTACAGTGAATACTATATACTCACTCTATGGATTCAACAATGAACACTTTACTCTACTTGTTTTTAAAATTATATATCTATGTAGCCATCATTCCATCTATCCATTCTACGTCATCATCTTATGTTTTGATCCATTATTAAATCAATTATAGAAATCAGTTTGTTTACCCCCAGACACCTTTGTGTGCATATCAGTAACATTATTAACTAGAGTTCAATGTAGCTGTATAAACCAAAATTGTTCCCTTTTCTTAGGTATAATGAAATGCACAAATCTTAAATGTTCCATTCGATGACCTTCGACAAATGTATACACCAGTGCAACCCAACACTCTTTTTTCTAGCCATGCTGGCCTCTGGATCATCCTCAGGGTGCTTGCAATTGCTGTGTCCTCTACCTGACATCTATCCCTCCCAGAGAAGACATGCACATGGCTTATCTTGAGTTTATGCTGAATTGTCACCTCCATAGAGATTCCCCAGTTAAAACTGCATGCCTACCCCTGGCCTGGCACCACCCGTCCCCCTTCCCTGCTTTAGTTCCTCCATAGAACTTATTTTTTTAATTTAGTTTATTTATTTATTTATTGAGGTATAGTTGATTTACAATGTGTTAGTTTCAGGTGTACAGCAAAGTGATTCAAATATATATGATATACATATGTATATGTATATTTTTCAGATTCTTTTCCATGGGTTATTACAAGATATTGAATATAGTTCCCTGTGCTGTACAGTAGGTCCTTGTTGTTTATCTATTTTATATATAGTAGTGTGTATCTGTTAATTCCAAACTCCTCATTTATTCCCTCTCCCCACTTTCCCCTTTGGTAACCGTAGGTTTGTTTTCTGTGTCTGTGAGTCTGTTTCTGTTTTGTAAATAAATCCATTTGTATCATATTTTAGATTCTGCATATAAGAGACATCATAGGATAATTGTCTTTCTCTGTATGACTTACTTAGTATGATATTCACTAGGTCCATCCATGTTGCTGCAAATGGCATTATTTCATGCTTTTTATGACTGTGTAATATTCCATTGTGTATATGTGCCACATCTTCTTTATCCATTCATCTGTTGATGGACACTTAGGTTGCTTCCATGTCTTGACGACTGTGAATAGTGCTGTGATGAACGGTGAGGACTCCACAGTGCTTACTGCTCTTCAGTTTTGCCATTGTGTACTGTTCATCTCCTTTCACTTGACTGTAAACTCCATGAGGACAGAGCTTTTCATCTCTTCAGTTCCCTACTATAATCTGAGTGGTACAATTGTGCCTGGAATACAATAGACACTAAAAATTATTTGTTGCTTGATAAAATTAACAGATGAATTAATATGCCAATATGAATACTTATTTAAGGGTCTGTGAGATTTTCCAAGAGGGTCCTCTTGCTAAACACTCTGTTTGATCCGTGAAGGAAAAGCGCGACCTTGCAGCCACTGCGCATGGAGGCCACTGCATATGCGGGTCAACAGGGGCCCAGGGTTCAGCTGGGGAATCAGGTAGGGACTCAGGTGCCCCAGGTACAGCTGGCCCTGGGGGCACTGCATACAGACAGAGCACTGGTTCGCAAAGCTTAGTATGCATCAGAATCACCTGAGGACTTATTAGAACTTACACTCCTGGGTGCCCGTCCCAGAGTTTCTGATTCAGTCAGTCCTTGGTGAAATCCAAGAACTTGCATTTTTTAACAAGTTCCCAAGTGATGCTCTGCTGGTGGTCCGGGATCAGGCTTTGGAATACAGTAGAGCATTGACCGCTGTTTGCTGCTTCTCTTTTTCAAGGCTGTGTACAAACCCCTCCCCCACCATCGCTGCTGGACCCTGTGCTCCCTCTTCTTCGCATCCAGGGCTCCTGCTTGTGGCTGAGCAAGGCAGCGACTAGGAGCAACGGGCAGGAGAAAGCCCAAGTCTCACTCTTCCCTGACCGTGCTCCGCCTCGGCAGTTGTGAGGCCTGACATCTTCTGTCCCTTACAAGTGGTGATGACTCCACAGACATATCTGCATCAAAGAAATGAGTTAGTTAATTGATTAATTCCTCAGATGAATATGGGAGGGGGGGAATTGAGACCAGAAGTAGATTAAGCCAGTGGTTCTGAAACTTCAATTACACATGGGACGCTTATTAAAAAGGCAGCTTTCCCACGACCACCACCAGCAACTCAGAGGAGTGCTAAAGTATTAGGGCTAAGGTAGTTTAAGAAATAACAATTTAAGTAAACACCCAGATGATTCAACTATGGCTAATCAGTGGACCCACGCTACAAAATACTGGATTAAATAATTTGCCCAAGTTCACCCCAATAATAGCATACATGGAATAGAACTGTGTCTAATTCATTGAAATATGTTCTTGACAGCCTACTGTGTGCAAGCAGTGTTCTAGGCTGTGAAGAGGCAATGGTTCACAAGCTAGGTTGGATCACCCACGCCCTTTCAACTAGAACATTCTGCCTCTTTCTAAGTGAGTCTGGTGAAGATTTCTTGAGATGAATTATGCTTTATTGTACTTCAACTTAGCCACGGTGATTTAAGAAAATGACAATTATGGGCACGAATTATAGGCATCAATTTAAAAATGTAGTAGCAAATAGAGAACAGTTTCTCTAAGGCAATTCAATTAAATACCATATAAATCCATATCATATGACACAACTTAATCTAATGCAATTCAATGCATTACATTACGCTACAATACAGCGAAAAATGCATTGCAATACAATGCGGTATCTCACTGCAGCTGCAGTGCAGTGGTCTTAGCGGCAACCTCATCTCAGGTCTTAGGCTGTGGCGCCCTCTAGTGACAGAGACTGAGACGCTTTTTTTTTTTTTTTTGTGGAGGCTACAGATGCACTTCCCATTAAATGAAAAAACCGTCAACAAACATCTGTTAGAATGGAAAGGAGCTGAGATCCAGCTGCCTGCTTTTTATATAACAGAGGTCACAGTTTAAGAGACTTACCTGAGCTGTCACCTGAGCTAGTAATAAAGTAACTGATTATACTGTCCGTACTACTGTTGTTTTCACAGTATTTTTTTCATTTGTGACACATAAAGGAGGAATAGTAATCAGCCTTTTCTCCAGCCTGAAGATAGGAGCCTGGAGTGGCAATATAGGATGGTTAGAAACCCTATAAAGGATTAACACAATAGAAATATAGAAATAAAATATGTAATGGAATATCATAGAAATAGAAAAAAAATCTGTATCCTTTAATATGGACTCATCTTCCTTCATGGTTGGAGGTTAGCTGCTCTTATGCTGTTTGGGGATAGCAAGGAGAATGTTAATGATTCAAAATACCTTATTTTGCAAAATGTATTGTGCAAAATGTAAAAACTGTGTATTTACAGTTCATTAAATTCATATTTACTGAGCACCTACTATGCTTCAGCTCAAACAAAACACACACACACATACCCCTAAGCAATTTCATCTGCATAGTAGGCTCCTTTTCCTCCCTCCACATTTGCTGAGGATGACGAGCGCTTTCCTGGTGCCAGGCGCTCTGTTAAGTACCAGCGGAGCTCATGGTCACGGGCTGACTCCTTCATCTCCTTTGTGGAACATGTGACTCTGATTGAATATGATGCTATGAAGGCTCCCATAGCAGTGCATCAAACTCAGGTGATCCCCTTAGGTGCCACTTGGCACTCTCTTGCCTAGTTTTGATGGAAAATAGCCCAGTATAGTAATCCTGCCTTGAGAAGATCATGGTGAGCAGGGCTTTAGGCCCTTTGAGGACGAATTTCCAAATCATGTCACCAGGAAGCCTCTGAGACAAGCAGAGGTGCCAGCTAAAGAGAGAGGAAACCTACAATGGATAATGGAGGAGGGAGACCATATCAGTTGCAGTGGTTGGGACCATAGTTCTTCCCATTTCATTTCCTCACCCAAGCTTCCCTTAGGAAGAGAGGCCCCCAGAATCCTAGAAAAGCTGCTCCCTGTATGTATGTGAGGAAGTGGATCTCGGCAGTGCTAGGGGTGGACTGCAGTGGACATGGGCTGTGCCCTAGGTTCTCCTTCATCACCTTAGCTACTGGAATAGGGAAGAACAAATCTGATTCCATATTAGATCTGTTTCTTTGCTTTCTGTTGCTTTTGTTACAAGTTAATCATGAAAAGGATGTCAACTATAGCTATAGACATACACAATGGCCTGTCTCAGGGAACCCTGCCACTCTGCCTGAATGTTAAACTAAAATACCTTTGTTCAGCTCACAAGGAACATCCTGACCCAGCTCACCTGTGAATGGCTGCAGGAAAGAAGAAATTAACACATCCCCTCCCTGAGCCTGGCGAAACCAGGAGACATTTGCAAAACTTATGGCCTTTTTTACTTTACCTCCTCACCTCCCCTGTCTCTGCTCTATAAAAGAAACTAGCAACCAGACCCTGGGAAGATGGTTCTCTAGGACTCTAGTCTGCCGTCTTCTCGGACTCCCGGCTTTCCGAATAAAGTCGCTCTACCTTGCCCCAACACCTCACCTCCCGATTTATTGGCCTGTCGTGGGGCAAGCAGAATGAGCTTGGACTCAGTAACACTACTGGAATACCGTGAGCAGATGACCTTCAGCTCAGACCCTTCAGAAATTGCCTCAGTTGCTGAGGTGAACTGCCGAGGTGAGCTGACTTCACCTAAGCTCATATAGCCTTCTGGGCCCTACCCATATCCGATGACTGATAAGGTGGAGATAAAAGACGCATTGGACTCCAAAGCAGGACAACTTTGACAGGCCATAGCACCTCTAGTAATGATCAGTTAAATTTTGCCTTAGTAGATAATCTAGGAGACTTAGATGCAAATTTATTGTTTCTCCTATTGTTTGAAATTAGGATGCTATTAAACTGTAACTAGGGACTTCCCTCATGGCACAGTGGTTAAGAATCTGCCTGCCAATGCCGGGGACATGGGTTCGAGCCCTGGTCTGGGAAGAGCCCACATGTCGAGGAGCAACTAAGCCCGTGCGCCACAACTACTGAGCCTGCGCTTCTAGAGCCCGAGAGGCACAACTACTGAGCCTGAGTGCTGCAACTACTGAAGCCCGCGTGCCTAGAGCCCGTGCTCTGCAACAAGAGAAGCCACCGCAATGAGAAGCCCGTGCACTACAGTGAAGAGAAGCCCCCGCTCACAGCAACTAGAGAAAGCCCGTGTGCAGCAACAAAGACCCAATGCAGCCAAAAATAACTTAATTAATTAAATAAATTTTAAAAAAAGAGTACTGCTTTTGACAGCACCTTTAAAAAAAAAAAACTGTAATTATCACTAGTAATTTGATGGTAACATCTTAAGCATGTAATTTTTCTATTTTTAAAGAATATTTACAAAGAATAAAGCCTTATGATCAGTGTTACTAACTCAAAACACATATATATTTTTATACCTCCTGGCGTCTACGGCCTAATCACTTTTCAAAAGGGTCAGGCAGGTTTGTTGTGGCATACATCAAAATATGTTTCCGTATAGCCCGTGCTTTGTAAACATTTCCAGCTCAGTATCTGTGGACTCTTAAAAATTCTGCCCAGTTTTTCTTGACATAAAGAAAATTTATTTAGCTAATTTTGAAACTTCGCACTGACAAAGTTTAAAAAATTTATCTGACTTTGAATGATGAAGATGAGAAATTTTATCAGCTTGTCTAATGAAAGTGGCTGTCAACTTGATAAAACAATTTTCTCCTCACTCACACTATAACTTTACAAGTCTCCTTCTCAGTCTTTTTGGACCTGTTTCTTTGTTTATTAAGAAGAATTGCTTTATATAATTTGACGCTGAAAATCTTGTATGGTTTTGAGAAAGAGAAAAGCTGTCCCCAACCTCCAGGAGCTGGGCTGGTACACCCAGCAAGACCTTCATGTTCTTCTTTTGAAATAAACAATTTCACAGAACACTGACATCAGGCAAGCTGCTCTGTGACCCTGATGGATCAAGACACAAACAAGACCACTTCATAACCACAGCTGAACACAGAGTAAATCATGAATGTGGGCTAAGCCACAAAAATGATCAAACATCTGGCCGTGCAGGCTGATCAACATGCCTGCTGCTTCTTTACTCGTTACAGTTTTAGCCTCGGTCTTGATATCCCTCTGTCTAGGTAAGATTTAATAAGAGACCCAACCATAGAATTGCCCCACTTTCTGACAACATTCAGTCCAGAGCGAAGCCCTGTTTCCTAACCCTCACCCCAAATCACCTAACGCAAGTCCAAATTTAAAAATAAATTCTTCTGAATGAATGCCATTTTCACGAGATACCCCCCTCCCCCAAGGTGTGATTTCTCCCTCACACAATGAGCAGCACACACTGCTTTTTCAACCACGGTGGTGTCCCAGTGGAGGGTGTGACACCTTCTTTACTTCACCTATTAGTAATTTCAACTTAACTTGGCTAGAACGTTGCAGGTAAACTTGATTTGTCTTAATCTAGCTTTCCAGGTTCACATCTCTAATTTACACAGTATTTTCTCTCCAGATTTGCTCAATTTTTCAGTATTCTTTTCTTTAGACATGGAATAGGTCAACAATAGTTTTGTTAAATGCTTGGCAATCTTGCTCCTTCCCAAGTATTTTAATAGATGTGATATTTATTTATTTATTTATCATAGAAACATAGAAATGCTTATGGAAAGACGACAATCCAGTTTCTGTTTGGCTGGTGCATGTTTTGCCATTTGCCTGTAAGGCATTTTGAAACTCTGAGGTTTCCTCTGAGTCAACTCCCTGCAGGTAAATAAGTAGAAAGACCTGTGTCAGGGTACTGACATGGGGAAGCCAAAATTCCCAACTGTCAATAAGTGACGTCAGTGGAGAGACTGAGTCATGTTCCATCTATGTAGTTCTTTGAATTCCTAGAGGAAAAGTTCATGGAGGAAATGGTTTTGAACAAAATGAGAAACAATCCTTTTGGTCATGTTTTATTTCTCAACATCATTTCCTGTTCTTAGACTAAAAGGTACCTATGACTGATAACATTTGCTCCAAATTCTCAGAAAATAAAGCTTGTTTTCCTTGGCAGGCGTCATTATCCTCTGTTCCTCTGCTGCATCAACCTCGACGTCTTGCCTACTTCCCGCTTATTTGCGGCCTATAGATTACTGCAGCACTACGGTGTCAGTTGGTCCCGCCCAGAACACTTCAGTTCTGCCCTGAAAGGATATATTTAATAACTGATTGGTGTGTCCCTTTAATACAAGAAAATGGAAACTGAACAGCCAGAGGAAGCCTTTCCCAACGCCGAAACCAATGGCGAATTTGGTAAACACCCTGCTGAAGATATGGAAGAGGAACAAGCTTTTAAAAGATTTAGAAACACTGATGAGATGGTTGAATTACACATTCTGTTTCAGAGCAAGAATGCTGGGGCAGTGATTGGAAAAAGAGGCAAGAATATTAAGGCTCTTCCATACAGACTGCAATGCCAGTGTTTCAGTCCCAGACAGCAGTGGCCCCGAGCGCATATTGAGTATCAGTGCTGATATTGAAACAGAGAAATTCTGAAGAAAATCATCCTTCCCTTGGAAGAGGGCCTGCAGTTGCCATCACCCACTGCAACCAGCCAGCCCCCGCTCGAATCTGAAGCTGTGGAATGCTTAAATTACCAACACTATAAAGGATGCAACTTTGACTGCGAGTTGAGACTGTTGATTCATCAGAGTCTGGCTGGAGGAATTATTGGGGTCAAAGGTGCTAAAATCAAAGAACTTCAAGAGAACACTCAGACAACAATCAAGCTTTTCCAGGAATGTTGTCCTCAATCCACTGACAGAGTAGTTCTTATTGGAGAAAAACATTTTAAGGTTGTAGAGTGCATAAAGATCATCCTTGATCTTAAATCAGAGTCTCGCATCAAAGGACGTGCTCAGCCGTATGATCCCAATTTTTACTATGAAACCTATGATTATGGTGGTTTTACAATGTTTGATGACTGCCGTGGATGTCCCTTGGGATTTCCCATGCGGGGAAGAGGTGGTTTTGACAGAATGTCTCCTGGTCGGGGTGGGCGTCTCATGCCTCCATCCAGAAGAGATTATGATGATATGAGCCCTCGTCGAGGACCTCCTCCTGGACGAGGTGGCCGGGGGGGTGGCAGAGGTCGGAATCTTCCTCTTCCTCCACCACCACCTAGAGGAGGAGAGCTAATGGCTTGACAGAAGAGGAAGACCTGGAGACCGTTATGATGGCATGGTTGGTTTCAGTGCTGATGAAACCTGGGACTCTGCAATAGATACATGGAGCCCATCAGAGTGAGAGATGGCTTATGAACCACAGGGTGGCTCTGGACATGATTATTCCTATGCAGGGGGTCGTGGCTCATACGGTGATCTTGGTGGACCTGTTATTACTACACAAGTAACTATTCCCAAAGATTTCGCTGGGTCTATTATTGGCAAAGATGGTCAGCAGATTAAACAAACCCGTCATGAGTCAGGAACTTCTATCAAAATTGATGAGCCTTTAGAAGGGTCCGAAGCGGATCATTACTATTACAGGAACACAGGACCAGATACAGAATGCACAGTAATTGCTGCAGAACAGTGTGAAGAAGTCTGCAGATGTTGAAGGATTCTAATGCAAGATATTTTTTTTTTCTTTTTTATAGTGTGAAGCAGTATTCTGGAAAGTTTTTCTAAGAATAGTGAAGAACTGAAGGAGTCCTGCATCTTTTTTTTTTTTTTTAATCTGCTTCTGTTTAAAAAGCCAACATTCCTCTGCTTCACAGGCGCTCTGCGTTCAAAGTGTAGCGAAATCTTTGCAGTTCACCAAATGAAAAGTTTTATTTCCTTGCAAACAGGGTTGGGGGTTGGGGGAGGGTGTGCAAAAATGAACATTGAAATTTTGAAACAGCAGCAGAGTGAGTGAATTTTAATTTTTGTTCATTGTTGGTGGTTTAAAAAAAAAATCCCCCCATGTAATTATTGTGAACACTTTGCTTTGTGGTCACTGTAACATTTGGTGGGGGGGGGGGGGTGGGACAGGGAGGAAAAGTAACAATAGTCCATATGTCCCTGGCATCTATTCAGAGCAGTGTGCAGAATGTAATGCTCTTCTGTAAGATACGTTTTATGATTTTTAAAATAAATTTAGTGAACCTGTTTTTGGTGGTCATTTTTTTTAAGATGGTCTTTTTTCTTTTTTAACATCTTTATTGGAGTAAAATTGCTTTACAGTGGTGTGTTAGTTTCTGCTTTATAACAAAGTGAGTCAGCTATACATATACATATATCCCCATATCCCCTCCCTCTTGCGTCTCCCTCCCACCTTCCCTATCCCACCCCTCTAGGTGGTCACAAAGCACCGAGCTGATCTCCCTGTGCTATGCAGCTGCTTCCCACTAGCGATCTATTTTACATTTGGTAGTATATAGTAGTCCATGCCACCTCCCCCCTTCATCCCAGCTTACCCTTCCCCCTCCCCGTGTCCTCAAGCCCATTTTCTATGTCTGCATCTTTATTCCTGTCCTGCCCCTAGGTTCTTCAGAACATTTTTTTTAGATGCCATATATATGTGTTTGCATACAGTATTTGTTTTCCTCTTTCTGACTTACTTCACTCTGTATGACAGACTCTAGGTCCATCCACCTCGTTACAAATAACTCAATTTCGTTTCTTTTTATGGCTGAGTAATATTCCATTTTATATATTGCCACATCTTCTTTATCCATTCATCCGTAAGACAGTCATTTTTAAAATGGCTGAATTCCCCCCAAACTCCCCCAAACTAAACACTAAGCTTAATTTTCAGTCCTCTGTTGGATATAAATAAATGAATCTCTTCTTGGACTTAGGCAAAATATCTTGACACATTCAAGATATTCAAGAAATCACACTGGTGTTTTCTTAAGTGATTTGAAAGTCCATTGCTTGGGAGGAAATTCCACCATACATTCATGCTTATAATAAGCTGGCGATTTTTGTTTGTTTTTGCAAATGCTTGCCCCTACTTTGCAACGATTTTCTGTTTGTAATTGTGAAGAACCAAGGTGGGGAGCAATACAACAGATGGAGTAGTTGGTATAAGAATATACCAGAAGCCTAATGGTGGCAAGTTTTATTAATCAGAATAATACTTGGTTATGGAAGTGACTGATGCTAAATAAATTATGATTATTTTTATTAGATAATTTCTCACCTATAGACTTAAAACTGTCAGCTTGGTAGTGTCTGTTAGCTAAACCTTTTAAAATATATATATATTCTTGTTTTTCCATAGTATGCAAATTGAAAGAAAAAGATGTACCATTTCTCTGTTGTATGTTGGATTATGCAGGAAATATTTGTGAACTATTCAAAAAAAGATGAAAAAAGTTCCTGTGGATGTTTTGTGTAGTATCTTGGCATTTGTATTGATAGTTAAAAGTTCACTTCCAAATAAAACTCCCATAATGCTAGGAAAAATAAAGTTTGTTTTCTTTGAGTTTGACATAACTTGTATTTCACACAGTTACACAAGTTGGTGAATAGTAATATGACTGACTCAGCGTGAACTCCTTTAGTCTTATGAACCTATCATGAATTTCAAATGACAAAATCTAGATAAGCTGCATAAAAATGATCTGATTACTGCTTGGGTCTGGAGATAATTCTATATCTTTTATCCCAGGAAGATGTCCACAAGGATGCCCTTATTAAAACTATAGCATGTAGAAAGTAAATCCCTCATTTAAAGTCATTTCAAACACAAAAGTATACAGTGTTGGTGTCTATTTATCAATGAAGAGCTTTCAGTTGCAGAAAACCTGAGTCAATGGGATTTAAACAATAATGTGGATTTACTGGCTTCTGTAACTGAAAACCAAAGGACGATCCCGCATCAGACATGTTTTGGTTAAGAGCTTGGTTCTGTTTCTTCATTCTGGCTTTATCCCAGGCCGGATGTCACCCCACAGTCACAAAGATGCATGGTCACGAAGGGGCGACAGGCTTCCTTGTCCATTTCCAGGGTAGAAAGTGGCACTTCTTACATATCAAATGATATTTCCTGTTCTTCATGCAGATTGAACTAAGGTACAGTGACCATAGTTGCAAGGGGTTTGAGAATAGGCTGATTGACTGTCAACTGGAACTGTGGAAATGGATAAGTCCACTTTCACATCACGGTTACTGTGTGATTACTACACGGTTACTACAGATATTTCCTTAAAGGAAAATCAGAGATCTGTTGGGTAGGAGGAACAGAGGGAATAGATGCTGGTCAGGCCTGTCCAGGACATTCCATTTTAAATCTTTGACCTATTGGAAGTGATATCCCATTTTACCTCTAAGTGGCAGTATAGTATTGGGCTAAAGACATGGGATCTAGACAGGTTGCAGTCATTCAATTCTTAGGTCCACAGTTACAAGCAGTATGGTTTTATGCAAGTCACTTAACTTCTCCTTGCCTCAGCACCTTCATTTGTAAGATGAAATTAGTAGAATCTTCTTTGTAGAGCTGCTATGAGTTTTCAATGAAATGATGCATATACAGCACTTAGCGTAGTGCTTGTCAATTTCTAAGTATTGGGAACAATATATTTGCAGGTGAAGTAGCCACTTGATGGACTCTCTAAGGCATTGTTTTATCTGTTGGGGCATGTGCACGCTGCCCAGAATGTTTTGGAGGTTTTTCTTCCCATTCTTAGGGCATTTTTGTCAGTTAACTAATTTATTTTAGGTAAACTCAGTTCTTTGACCCAGAGACCAGCAGTCTGGTACTAAAGAAGTGATGTGTTGTGGCATATTGTGCTATAAATTCTCCAAAAAAAAGCCCCACCAAGTGTTTGTGATAGGGAATTTCCTTTGCAGTGTAAATTTCATTCTTAAATAGTTTGAATACAGGGTACCAGCAGCATCTTACTGGGTCTCCATAGTTTCTTGTTAGGAAAATCACCACAGAAGGCCTGCTAAACCCATACAGGGCAATAAAGTTTTGATTATTCCTTGCTTACTTCCGTCAGCTCAAGTAATTGGATAGCTGAATATATGCATATGGCAATAGCAAAGTAATTTTCTTTTGGCTTGCAACTTTTTAATTTCATTTTAATTGAAGCCAGTGGTGAGGTGGGATGGTGGAGAGCAAGAAGAAAGGAGGTGAAGTAACCCTGGTTACTTGTTTTAAAACCCATCCAGTGAGGGCTAAAGATGGAGCTTGGACTACATTCCTTTGGGAAAATCTATATAAACCTCGTAATGTACAAAGTAGATGAATTAGGGTGATTCCTTCACATAGCTCTTTGCTTTTCAAAATGATTTATCTTATGTATTTACAGAAATGACAAACTTGATGAATTTGGAATATGACTTGTGCTTAAGTATATGGAAGCAATTAGATCAAGGGAAAGAACATCAGCTTTGGAGACGGAAAGACCACTCCTTAAATCCTGACATCACTGTTTGTCAGGTGTGTGACTTTGGAAAATAACTTAACATCTCTGAACCCTCAGTTTCCAAATCTGTGAAAGAGGGACAATAATACCTTCTTTGTAAGAGTTTATGGAATGATTAAAAAAGAATTGTCTAGCACAATGAATGATAGATGTAAAGAGCACAAAAATTATTCTTATTTATAAAGATTCATTGAACATGTAAGTTATAAGGAAAGATCTATTATGTAAAGTAAAGCACGTCTACACTCAGAATTCTATGACTTCTTATTGAATGTCCTACATCGGATCCTAAAGCATTCTTTTGTCACAGGGTCTCATCACTTCAGGTCTAAAACTGAGAGACTTACACACTTCCTACTGTCGCTGAGGAGAACAAATAAACTGGAATGCCACTATCAGCCCACTGAATCAGTGCTTGGCTGCACATTATAATTGCTTGGGAACTTCAAAAAACCTCAATGTCCCAACCGTAACCCAGAACAATTAAATCAGAAGTTCCGGGAGTTGGATCCAGCCATGCGTTTTTTAAAGCTCTGCAGAAAATTCAAAGTGCAGCCAAGCTGGAGAATCATTGCTCTAAGCTGTTGCTTCTCAAACTATAATGTGCGTGTGAATCACCTGAGGTCTAGTTAACTTGCAAGTTCTGATCCTATAGATCTGGGGTGGGGCCTGAGCCTCTGCATTTCCAGTACTCTTTCAGGCGATGCCGTTACTGCTGGTTCCCGGACCACACTTTGAGCAGTCAGACACTCAGATGCTTATTTTCCTCTCTCTTTCAGCCACCACCCAGTTCTGGGAAAAAAGCCTTTTATAAAAATACTTTCCTTTCCTAGCAATAGCTTTATTTCCCCTTCAGTTTTATTGAGAAATAATTGACATATATCCCTGTATAAGTTTAAGGTATACAGCATAATGACTTGACATATTGTGAAATAATTATCACAATATGTTTAAACATCTGTCACCTCATATAAGTACAAACAATTTTTTTTCCTTCTGATGAGAACTTTTAGGAACCACACTCATGACAACTTTCAAACGTACAGTACAGCGGTGTAAACTGTAGTCATCGTGTTGTACATTATATCCTTAGGGCATATTTGTCTTTTAACTGGAAGTTTGTACATTTGGACAACCTTCATCTAATTCCACCACCCCTTACGCCCTGCATCTGGTAACCACAAATTTGTTCTCTTTTTCTACGAATTTTTTTTTAAGATTCTATGTGTGAGTGATACCAGGTAGTATTTGTCTTTCTCTGGCTGACTTATTTCACTCAGCATAATGCCCTCAAACTCCATCCATGTTGTCACAAATGGCAGGATTTCCTTCTTTTTTTATGGCTGAATAGCATTCCTGTGTGTGTGTGTGTGTGTGTGTGTGTGTGTGTGTGTGTATACTATATTTTCTTTATCCATTCATCTGCTGATGCACACTTAGGTTGTTTCCATGTCTTGGCTATTGTAAATAATGCTGCAATGAACATTGGTGTGCTTATATCTTTTCAAATTAGTGTTTTTGGTTTCTTTGGATAAATACCCAGAAGTGGAAGCGCTGGATGATATGGTAGTTCCATTTTTAATTTTTTGAGGAATCTCCATACTCTTTTCCATAGTGTCTGTGCCAATGTACATTCCCACCAACGGTGTACGTGGGTTCCCTTTTCTCCACATCCACACCAGCACCTATCTCTTGTCTTTTTGTTGATGGCCATTCTAACAGGAGTGAGGCGATATCTCATTGTGGATCTGATTTGCATTTCTCTTAGGAATTGCTTTTACTTCTGAGACCACTGTCATCTTTATCCATGCTAGGAGAATGTTATTCTTTCTCCAGGAGTGTTTCAAATTGCTCTACCCTTCTTAAAATATCAGTAACTTTGACTTATGAAAAATATATACCTCTGTCTTCAGTACAAGATGACTCACAATTTTATCAGGAAAAAATTTGTTAAAGTATTGACATAATATGAACACCTTCAGAAATCTGACTGCTCTGAGAAGTTTTTAAAGAAGATAATTTATGCACAACTAAAAATCAAGAAGAATGCTTATTCAGGCAGTGTTTGTTTACACTGAAAACTGTTAAGAATTGTTGATACTGCTGAGATTTAGATTTGAATCCCCAAAGCAGCTTTAAACTGAACTGTCTTGTCCAGAATCATTTTCCTAAACTCCACTGGTCAGACTACTACAGCTGCCCTACAGGTGACCTTGACTTTTGGTACAGAAAACAGAAACTCCTGAATAGATCTGGGACTTGTCCAGGCTCTGGCACAGGAATATCCACGTTAGTGGTATGCCTTTAAAGGCGAGAGCCAGGATACTTAATATCCATTTTTTACTTTCTTGTTTTTTTTTTTTTTTACTTCTTTAGCCTGGCATAGACGACCAAGCCAATGGCGTTTGAGTCAGCTATATCTAGGTTTGAAATCTCAGCCCTTCCTATTTGCTGTCTTCGAGTTTGGGACAAAGTACTTTGCTTGTTTGCATAAATAATTGTTTATTATACTCTCACATAACAGGAAGTCATGAAATAATGGTTTTAGGGATGGCTCAGCAGCTTGACCATGTTACCAAGTTTCTCCCGATCCTATCACATTGACAATGTGTTTCATCATGATGACTGTGGAAACTCCAAGTATCATATCTGCACAGGTATCATACCTACACAGGACAACGCCCTTAGTAGAAAGACAGCGTATATCATATACCTCTATTTAATCAGGGAAAAAAGTTCTATCTAGAAAACTCCCTAGCTGACTGCCCTGTCAGTCTCATAATTCATCCCTGGGCAGAATTCACATTGTCACATTGTGGAGAGCACACGGTCAAATCAGGATCCTCTTAGCAGGGAAAAGTGGGATATGCTAGTGTATTGACAATGTAGGTCTTGAAAACACCATTAACAGTTGTCCTTCTTCATTGTTGAGACTATCTCTGAATTAGGCAATTACATTGGCCCACGGGGAATCATCAGCTGGTTTGTTATCCCCGAACTGATTTATTTCTTTACTTGAGAATGGCTTCAGTTTGCATCTTGGAAATTTTGTTTCTAGTAAAAGAGTTCTTATCACATTGCCATAAGCTTTTTGAAAGTTTTCACCTAGAAGTTGAAAACAGTATGATCTTTGTTGCTCTCTTCAAAATTTAAGACCAAGAAGGCCAAATTACATTTTTATTTATAAACAAGGACTAGGTTAGCATCAAATTTAAATCTGAAATCAGAGAGGAAAGAGGACAAATTTTACTCCTGTTGTATTAATATATCATGGACATTTGTTGCTTCCACTAACACTGTATTATGAGTTCTTCACTGGAGGTGGCTGTGTCTTATTAATCTTTGTATTCCAAGAAGTTGACTCATTTCTTGGCTCATAGGAGATGTATGATAAATGTTGTGTTGCAAATAATCTCAAAACACACGATTTCATGCAACGTTAACTTGGCAAAGTTATAAGACAAAGTCCTTGTCTTGGCATTAATGAATACCTCCTAATTTTCCTATTACCATACTTGAGGCAGCTTGTCAATGATCCTCCAGCTTATGGTGAATGTATCAAGTGGTGTCGACAGAGTCAACTCATGAATTGGCATTACTTGGCACACACAGAGTAGATGTGGCGCTTAGCCTGTTTTTTGCAGCACGAAGCCCTCCGTTTGTCCCGAGCTCATTACTGCACATTGGTCTCGGAGTCCATAGCTGAGGGATATCAATAGTTCTGGAAACCAGCTCACATCACATCCTATGCTTCACTGATGGCTATGTCTGAATCAGAGCAAGGCTTGAGGGCGCAGGATTTCTTATAACTTGTTTGGCTGGTTTTCATGAGTTGACTGATTAATGTGGACAGTCAGCTCATTTCTCAGTGTGAAAAAGATGGAATCACTGTGAAATACTAGAAATTTCTTGAAAATGAAATACAGAAATACGAGGAGAGCCAGAGGGAAGTGAGAATCAAGAATAGCTTCCAATAAGGAACTTTAGAATGTAATTTTCTGGGAAGCAGAGACCTGTGACTCCTCTGTCCTCAGTCCCCAATGGTGACTTGCTGCAACATGTTATATTGTGTAATGCTCAGGAAAGTTCACATGTACCAGATACCCTTCTTTTCTCCCGAATCATGAACACTGAGGGCCAGAGGGGCATTTGCACATAGAAGCACCCCTAGGTGGTCGTCCTGCCCTCACCCTCTCTTGATAAGTGGCCATTCTCGGCGGGCTGGTCATTCTGGTCAGTTAGTTTGTGCTTCTTCCATCATTCTCAGTTTGGGTAGCTCTTGCAGTCTTCCCAGAGAACGAACTTCCTGCCTAGGGTTCCTGATGAGTAGCCGTTGCCTTGGGCTTAAAGCTGAGCTTTTATGAGTAACACTGAGTCAGAGTATGGTAGTGATGATCTAAGATTCTGGAGTCATATTTTCTGGGTTCAAATCCCAACTCTGCCACTTGCAAGTTCTATGACCTCAGATGCTGCACCTCTTTTCCCCTCACTGCCTCATTTTCCTCCCGTACGTCGTAGGGCTGTAAGGAAGATTAAATGAAAGCATTGTCTGCCACAGAGAAAACACTGTGTAAGTCAGTAAGATTATCATCATTTGTGTCCGTCCCAATTCAGATGTGTCACAACTTTAGCAATTCTACATGGCGCCTGTACACCAGTGGCATCAACTTAGAAATTTCTCGGCTATGCAAGATAGGTGACTAAATAAACTGTATAGCAATGGTTGTGATCACCATTTTGCATCAATATTTTGTTTTAAATTTTCTTAAATATCTTTCCTATAATTTCTTTATTTTCAAGTTAAAATATAAAATTGTCAAGGGCTGGGACTTTCTTTATGAATTTCTTCATATACCCAATGCAGAAGTGCTACATATGTGTCAAATATAAAATGTACTGTTTTCAAAATTAAAAAAAAAAAATCAATTGAGAGGCAAGCCCTTCACGATGGCAAAACAACCAACCAATTCAGTCACAAGGCTCCTAGTTTTAGGACTGTTAAATTCTAGGGTCAATTCCATTGTTTTCAGTGTAATAATCTGACTACCTTATCACATAATCTTCCCACCTAACATCCATATGACTTTAGGATACCTGGACCTCATCATTGTCTTTCATCTTAAGGAGATACTGGGATTTCTAATGGTTTAGCTGATGACAAAGGTTGTAGTATTGAGGAATAATCCCTATTTAGAGATTAGAAGGCTCATGAACACGTCATATGCAGTTAGAATATAATTTAACCAATGAAATATCCAGTTGGCATTTGCTCAAGTAACACAAGAGTTTCTGATCATTGGAAACCATACAATATGGGCAAAGTGTTGGTGAAACACAGCAGTGTGTCCTGGTCCGAAAGATAACATTTTGGTTGTTTCTCTGGTCATCGAAAAGCTACATCTATATCACATGTACACAGCTTCTTGTAGGTGACTCAAAATGAATTATTTCAGCAAGGTAGTGGGTTTGACCCAGTTAGGCAGTGCAGAAGAGTTATTAAAAGTACTGGCTCTGGAACGGAACCCCTTGTGATCAGATCAAAGCACAGATGCACTATCTTGTGTGCAACCTCAGGCTGATTCCTTCACCTCTCTAAAGATCTGTTTTCTTTTCTAGAAAATTGGCATAAAAATAGTACTACTTCATTACTGTAAGCATAAAATTTGAGAATGTAAAATAAAGTGCTTAGCCCACAGACTGTATAGTAAGAATTCACTACATTTCAGCCATTATTTTTTACTATTATTTGAAGACAATTTCTACCTTGACGCTGCGTTGGTAAATAACATAATGGTGAGAAGAAAGCTCTTCCTGATTAGTACTGAGACCTGCATATTCAGGGAACTCTAATTTGTGTTTCAGTAAATGATCTGATTACTGGTGAGATCAGAAGGTCCTGTAAATGGCTACCCACCCTGTTCCTGTCAGAACCTGAGTCAGGTTGAGACTAGCTGCCTGACACATTTCTGTATGGTTTCCACCTAATGAAGCCACCTTCATACATTGCTTTCTTTAACTGACCAAGGACCTATTGAGAAAACTGTCATCACATGACAGAGGGTTCTTGGAAGGAAGACGTGACTTGCCTGAGGCCAAGTTTCTGCAGTACTACTCGGATAGTCTTAATAATAGCCAACTTTAATGAGCATCTACTATGTGCTGGCACTGAGTTAATAAGCACTGTACATGCATTATCCTGATTAATATTCATAACAACCTTTTGGAATGGGACTTTCATTATCTCATTTAAGTACAAGGAAACTGAAGTGAAGAGAGGTGTGTAATTTGTACAAATCCCCACAACTTGGAAAAACCAGGGTGTGCTCTGACACTATACGATGATGGATGCAAGGACTTTGTGTATGAAAATTGTTGTTTCTCTGAGGCCTGTAGGGTACATATATTTTTGGAAGGGCAAAGATTAACTTCTGTTGAACTTTTTGTTTTTCTTTTTAATTTTACTTTTTATTCTATTTTATTTTTTTAACATCTTTATTGGAGTATAATTGCTTTACAATGGTGTGTTAGTTTCTGCTTTATAACAAAGTGAATCAGCTATACATATACATATACATATATCCCCATATCTCTTCCCTCTTGCGTCTCCCTCCCACCCTCCCTATCCCACCCCTCTAGGTGGTCACAAAACACCGAGCTGATCTCCTTGTGCTATGTGGCCACTTCCCACTAGTTACCTATTTTACATTTGGTAGTGTATATATGTCCATGTTACTCTGTCACTTCGTTCCAGCTTACACTTCTCCCTCCGCCTGTCCTCAAGTCCATTCTCTACGTCTGCGTTTTTATTCCTGTCCTGCCCCTAGGAGCTTCAGAACCACTTTTTTTTTTTTTTTTTTTTTTTTTTTTTTAGATTCTATATATATGTGTTAGCATACGGTATTTGTTTTTCTCCTTCTGACTTATTTCACTATGTATGGCAGTTTCTAGGTCTATCCACCTCACTGCAAATAGTTCAATTTCATTTCTTTTTATGGTTGAGTAATATTCCATTGTATATATGTGCCAGATCTTCCTTATCCATTCTTCTGTTGGACACTTAGGTTGCTTCCATGTCCTGGCTATTGTAAATAGAGCTGCAATGAATATTGTGGTACGTGACTCATTTTGAATTATGGTTTTCTCCGGGTATATGCCCAGTAGTGGGATTGCTGGGTCGTTTGGTAGTTCTATTTTTAGTTTTTTAAGGAACCTCCATACTGTTCTCCAGAGTGGCTGTATCAATTTACATCCCACCAACAGTGCAAGAGGGTTTCCCTTTTTTCCACACCCTCTCCAGCATTTATTGTTTGCAGATTTTTTGATGATGGCTAGTCTGACTGGTGTGAGGTGATACCTCATTGTAGTTTTGATTTGCATTTCTCTAATGATTAGTGATGTTGAGCATCCTTTCATGTGTTTGTTGGCAACCTGTATGTCTTCTTTGGAGAAATGTCTGTTCAGGTCTTCTGCCCATTTTTGGATGGGTTGTTTGTTTTTTTGATATTGAGCTACATGAGATGCTTGTAGGTTTTGGAGACTGATCCTTTGTCAGTTGCTCTATTTGCAAATATTTTCTCCCATTCTGAGGGTTGTCTTTTCGTTTTGTTTATGGTTTCCTTTGCTGTGCAAAAGCTTTTAAGTTTCATTAGGTCTCATTTGTTTATTTTTGTTTTTATTTCCATTTCTCTAGGAGGTGGGTCAAAAAGGATCTTGCTGTGATTTATGTCATAGAGTGTCCTGTCTATATTTTCCTCTAAGAGTTTTATGGTGTCTGGCCTTCCATTTAGGTCTTTAATCCATTTTGAGTTTATTTTTGTGTATGGTGTTAAGGAGTGTGCTAATTTCATTCTTTTACATGTAGCTGTCCAGTTTTCCCAGTGCCACTTCTTGAAGAGTGTGTCTTTTCTCATTGTATATTCTTGCCTCCTTTATCAAAGATAAGGTGACCATATGTGCGTGGGTTTATCTCTGGGCTTTCTATCCTGTTCCATTGATCTATATTTCTGTTTTTGTGCCAGTACCATACTGTCTTGATTACTGTAGCTTTGTAGTTTAGTATGAAGTCTGGGAGCCTGATTCCTCCAGCTCTGTTTTTCTTTCTCAAGATTGCTTTGGCTATTTGGGGTCTTTTGTGTTTCCATACAAATTGTGAAAATTTTTGTTCTAGTTCTGTGAAAAATGCCAGTGGTAGTTTGATAGGGATTGCATTGAATCTGTAGATTGCTTTGGGTAGTAGAGTCATTTTCACAATGTTGATTCTTCCAATCCAGGAACGTGGTATATCTCTCCATCTCTTTGTGTCATCTTAAGTTTCTTTCATCAGTGTCTTATAGTTTTCTGCCTACGGGACTTTTTTCTCCTTAGGTAGGTTTATTCCTAGATATTTTTTCTTGCAATGGTAAATGGGAGTGTTTCCTTAATTTCTCTTTCATATTTTTCATCATTAGTGTATAGGAATGCAAGAGATTTCTGTGAATTAATTTTGTAGCCGGCTACTTTACCAAGTTCATTGATTAGCTCTAGTAGTTTTCTGGTAGCATCTTTAGGATTCCCTATGTATAGTGTCATGTCATCTGTAAACAGTGACAGTTTTACTTCTTCTTTTCCGAATTGGATTCCTTTTATTTCTTTTTATTCTAGGATTCCTGTGGCTAAAACTTCCAAAGCTATGTTGAATAATAGTGGTGAGAGTGGGCACCTTGTCTTGTTCCTGATCTTATTGGAAAATGTTTCAGTTTTTCACCATTGAGAACGATGTTAGCTGTGTGCTTGTCATATATGGCCTTTATTATGTTGAGATAAGTTCCCTCTATGCCTACTTTCTGCAGGGCTTTTATCATAAATGGGTGTTGAATATTCTCAAAAGCTTTTTCTACATCTATTGAGGTGATCATATGGTTTTTATCCATCAGTTTGTTAATATGATGTTATCACATTGATTGATTTGCATATACTGAAGAATCCTTGCAATCCTGGGATAAACCCCACTTGATCATGGTGTATGATTCTTTTTCTCTTTTTTTGATTCTTTTAATGTGCTGTTGGATTCTGTTTGTTAATATTTTGTTGAGGATTTTTGCATCTATATTCATCAGTGATATTGGCCTGTAGTTTTCTTTTTTTGTGATATCTTTGTCTGGTTTTGGTGTCAGGGTGATGGTGGCCTCGTAGAATGAGTTTGAGAGTGTTCCTCCCTCTGCTATATTTTGGAAGAATTTGAGAAGGATAGGTGTTAGCTCTTCTCTAAATGTTTAATAGAATTTGCCTGTGAAGCCATCTGGTCCTGGGCTTTTGTTTGTTGGAAGATTTTGAATCACAGTTTCAGTATCAGTGCTTGTGATTGGTCTGTTTATATTTTCTATTTCTTCATGGTTCAGTCTCGAAATGTTGTGCTTTTCTGAGAATTTGTCCATTTCTTCCAGATTGTCCATTTTATTGGCATATAGTTGCTTGTAGTAATCTCTCATGATCCTTTGTATTTCTGCAGTGTCAGTTGTTACTTCTCCTTTTTCATTTCTAATTCTGTTGATTTGAGTCTTCTCCCTTTTTTTCTTGGTGAGTCTGGCTAATGGTTTATCAATTTTGTTTATCTTCTCAAAGAACAAGCTTTTAGTTTTATTGATCTTACTATCATTTCCTTCATTTCTTTTTCATTTCTTTCTGATCTGATTTTTATGATTTCTTTCCTTCTGCTAACTTTGGGTATTTTTTTTTTCTTCTTCCTCTAATTGCTTTAGATGTAAGGTTAAGTTGTTTATTTGAGATTTTTCTTGTGTCTTGAGGCAGGATTGTATTGCTATAAACTTCCCTCTTAGAACTGCTTTTGCTGTATCCCATAGGTTTTGGGTCGTTGTGTTTTCATTGTCATTTGTTTCTAGGTATTCTTTGATATCCTCTTTGATTTCTTTAGCTATCTCTTGGTTACTTAGTAGTGTATTGTTTAGCTTCCATGTGTTTGTATTTTTTAGTTTTTTTCCTGTAATTGATATTTAGTCTCATAGCGTTGTGGTCGGAAAAGATACTTGATATGGTTTCAATTTCCTTAAATTTACCAAGGCTTGATTTTTGACCCAAGATATGATCTATACTGCAGAATGTTCCATGAGCACTTGAGTAGAAAGTGTATTCTGTTGTTTTTGGATGGAATGTCCTATATATATCTGTTAAGTCCATCTTGTTTAATGTGTCATTTAAAGCTTGTGTTTCCTTATTTATTTTCATTTTGGATGATCTGTCCATTGGTGAAAGTGGGGTATTCTAGTCCCCTACTATTATTGTGTACTGTCAATTTCCCCTTTTATGGCTGTTAGCATTTGCCTTATGAAATGAGGTGCTCCTATGTTGGGTGCATAAATATTTACAATTGTTATATCTTCTTGTTGGATTAATCCCTTGATCATTATGTAGTGTCCTTCTTTGTGTCTTGTAATAGTCTTTATTTTAAAGTGTATTTTGTCTGAGATGAGAATTGCTACTCCAGTTTTCTTTTGATTTCTATTTGCATGGAATATCTGTTTTCCATCCCCTCACTTTCAGTCTGTATGTGTCCCTAGGTCTGAAGTGGGTCTTTCATAGACAGCATATATACGGGTCTTGTTTTTGTATCCATTCAACCAGTGTATGTCTTTTGGTTGGAGCATTTAATCCATTTACATTTAAGGTAGTTATTGATATGCATGTTCCTATTACCATTTTGTTAATTGTTTTGGGTTTGTTAGTGTAGGTCTTTTCCTTCTCTTTTGTTTCATGCCTAGAGAAGTTCCTTTAGTATTTGTTGTAAAGCTGGTTTGCTGATGCTGAATTCTCTTAGCTTTTGCTTGCCTGCAAAGGTTTTAATTTCTCCTTCGAATCTGAATGATATTCCTGCTGGGTAGAGTAATCTTGGTTGTAGGTTTTTCACTTTCATCACTTTAAATATGTTCTGCCACTACCTTCTGGCTTGCAGAGTTTCTGCTGAAAGGTCAGCTGTTAACCTTATGAGAATTCCCTTGTATATTATTTGTTGCTTTTCCCTTGTTGCTTTTAATATTTTTTCTTTGTATTTAATTTTTGATAGTTTGATTAATATGTGTCCTGGCATGTTTCTCCTTGAATTTATCTTGTATGGGACTTTCTGCTCTTCCTGGACTTGATTGACTATTTCCTTTCCCATATTAGGGAAGTTTTCAACTATAGTGTCTTCAAATATTTTCTCAGTCCCTTTCGTTTTCTCTTCTTTTGGGACCCCTATAATTTGAATGTTGGTTCATTTAATGTTGTCCCAGAGGTCTCTGAGACTGTCCACAATTCTTTTCATTCTTTTTTCTTTATTCTTCCCTGCGGTAGTTATTTCCACTATTTTATCTTCCATGTCACTTATCCGTTCTTCTGCCTCAGTTATTCTGCTATTTATCCCTTCTAGAGAATTTCTAATTTCATTTATTGTGCTGTTCATCATTGTTTGCTTGCTCTTTAGTTCTTCTAGGTCATTGTGAAACGTTTTTTGGATTTTCTCCATTCTATTTCCAAGATTTTGTTTCATCTTTATTATCAATATTCTGAATTCTTTTTCAGGTAGACTGCCTATTTCCTCTTCATTTGTTTGGTCTGGGGGATTTTTGCCTTGCTCCTTCATCTGCTGCATATTTCTCTGTCTTCTCATTTTGCTTAATTTACTGTATTTGGGATCTCCTTTTCACAGGCTGCAGGTTCGCAGTTCCCATTGTTTTTAGTGTCTACCCCCACTGAGTGATGTTGGTTCAATGGGTTGTGTAGGCTTCCTGGTGGAGGGGACTGGTGCCCTCCATTTCTGGTGGATGAGGCCAGATCTTGTCTTTCTGGTGGGTAGGACGGCTTCCGGTGGTGTGTTGTGGGGTGTCTGTGAGCTCATTATGATTTTAGGCAGCCTCTCTGCTAATGGGTGGGGTTGTGTTCCTGTCTTGCTTGTTGTTTGGCATAGAGTGCCCAACTATAGCTTGCTGGTCGTTGAGTGGAGGTGGGTCTTAGCATTGAGATGGAGCTCTCTGGGATAGCTTTCACTGTTTGATATTACATGGAGCCGGGAGGTCTCTGGTGGACCAATGTCCTGAACTCGGCTCTCCCACCTGAGAGGCTCAGGCCTGACACCTGGCTGGAGCACAAAGACCATGTCAGCCCCACAGCTCAGAAGAAAAGGTAGAAAAGGAAAAAAAAAAGGAAGAAAGAAAGATAAAATAAAGTTATTAAAGTAAAAAATTTTTTTAAATTATGAAAAATAAAAAAATGAAAAAATGAAAAAAAAGAAAGAAGAGAGCAAGCAAATGAAAAAACAATCCCACCAATGATAACAAGCACTAAAAACTATACTTAAACAAACAAACAAACAAACAAACAAAAAGGACAGACAGAACCCTAGGACAAATGGTAAATGGAAAGCTATACAGACAAATCACACAAAGAAGCATGCACATACACAGTCACAAAAAGAGAAAAGGGAAAAAAAAAAAAAATCCAAGTCTACAGTTGCTCCCAAAATTCACCACCTCAATTTTGGGATGATTCGTTGTCTGTTCAGGTATTCCACAGATGCAGGGTATACCAAGTTGATTGTGGAGGTTTAATCCACTCCTGAGGCTGCTTGGAGAGATTTCCCTTTCTCTTCTTTGTTCACACAACTCCTGGGGTTCAGCTTTGGATTTGACCCCACCTCTGCGTGTAGGTCGCCTGAGGGCGTCTGTTCCCCACCCAGACAGGAGGGAGTTAAAGGAGCGGCTCATTAGGGGGCTCTGGCTTACTCAGGCAGGGGGGAGGGAGAGGTATGTAATGCGGGTCGAGTCTGCAGTGGCAGAGGCTGGTGTGACGTTGCAACAGCCTGAGGCACGTTCTGTGTTCTCCCAGGGAAGTTGTCCCTGGATCACGGGACCCTGGCAGTGGCGGGCTGCACAGGCTCCAAGGAGGGGAGGTGTTGATAGTGACCTGTGCTCGCATACAGGCTTCTTGGTGGCTGCAGCAGCAGCCTTAGCATTTCATGCCAGTCTCTGGTGTCCGCACTGGTAGCCACCTCTTGTGCCTGTCTCTGGAGCTCGTTTAGGAGGTCCTCTGAATCCCCTCTCCTTGCGCACCCCGAAACAATGGTCTCTTGCCTCTTAGGCAGTTCCAGACTTTCCCAGACTCCCTCCTGGCTAGCTGTGGTGTGCTAGGCCCCTTCAGGCTTGTTCACACAGCCAACCCCAGTCCTCTCCCTGGGGTCTGACCTCTGAAGCCCAAGCTTCAGCTCCCAGCTTCCACCTGCCCCAGCAGGTGAGCAGACAAGCCTCTCAGGCTGGTGAGTGCTGGTCGGCACTGATCCTCTGTGTGGGAATCTCTCCACTTTGCCCTCTGCACCCCTGTTGCTGCGCTCTCCTCTGTGGCTCCGAAGTTTCACCCCCGCCCATCCCCATCTCTGTCAGTGAAGGGGCTTCCTAGTGTGTGGAAACTTTTCTGCCCTCACAGCTCCCTCCCAGAAGTGCAGTTCTGTCCCTATTCCTTTGTCTCTGTTTTTTCTTTTTTCTTTCGCCCTACCCAGGTACGTGGGGAGTTTGTTGACTTTTGGGAAGTCTGAGGTCTTCTGCCAGCATTCAATAGGTGTTCTGTAGGAATTGTTCCACATGTAGATGTATTTCTGATGTATTTGTGGGGAGGAAGGTGATCTCCACATCTTACTCCTCCGCCATCTTGAAGGTCCCCCACATATAGCTTTTTGAGTTAGTGTTTTTGTTTTCTTTGTAAAAATATATAGGTGTAGAATTGCTGGATCATATGGTAGTTTTGTTTTAATTTTTTTTGATAAACCTCCATACTGTTTTCCATAGGGGCTGCACCAATTTACATTTCCACCAGCAGTGCAGGAGGCTTCCCTTTTTTCCATATCTTTACCAACATTTGATACATCTTGTATTTTGAATAATAGTTATTCTAACAGGCATGAGGTAATATCTCATTGTCGTTTTGATTTGCATTTCTTAATTGATTAGTGATGTTAAGCACCTTTTCATATACTTGTTGAGTATGTGCATGTATTCTCTGTAAAAATTGTCTGTTCAAGTTCTTTGCCTATTTTTAATCAAGTTGGGTTGTTGTTGTTGTTGTTATTTTGCTATTGAGTTGTATGAATTTCTTATATTTTGGATATTAACCCCTTATCAGATGTATGGTTTGCAAATATTTTCTCCCAATAAGTAGGTTGCCTTTTCATTTTGTTGGTGATTTTCCTTGCTGTGCAGAAGCTTCTTAGTTTGATGTAATCTCACTTGTTTATTTTTATTTTTGTTGTCTTTGCTTTTACTTTGGTGTCAAATCCAAAAAATTGCCAAGATCAATGGCAAGGAGGTTGTCACCTATATTTTCTTTCAAGAGTTTTATTGTTTCAGGTCTTATATTCAAATCTTTGATCATTTTTGAGTTGATTTTAGTGTATGGTGTAAGATAACACTCCAGTTTCATTCTTTTGCATGTGGCTGTCTAGTTTTCTCAACACTTTTTATTGAAGAGACTGTCCTTTTACCATTGTATATTCTAGGCTCCTTTGTCATAAATTAATTGACCATATATGTGTGGGTTTATTTCTGAGCTCTCTATTCTGTCCCATAGGTCTATGTGTCTGTTTTTATGCCAATACCATACTTCTTTGATTACTATAGCTTTGTAGTATAGTTTGAAATCAGGGAGTGTGATGCCTCCAGTTTTGTCCTTCTTTCTCAAGATTGCTTTGGGTATTTGGTTCTCTTATGGTACAAATTTTAGAATTGTTTCTTCTATTTCTGTGAAAAGTGCCATTGAAATTTTAATAGGAATTGCACTGAATCTGTAGATTGCTTTGGGGAGTATGGACATTTCAACAATACTAATTCTTCCAATCCATGAGCACAAAATATGATCATTTCCTGTTATCAACTCACTAGCTGAATTTGTCATAGTTGCCTGCCTATAGAAACTTTCACTGACCCCAGAGGGCAGCCAGCCGGCTGTACTTTTATTTTTTCATTTTTAGGAAGCCACAGAGCTGTTATGACCCTTGTCTAGCACTTTGCTTAGTGATCCTATGTACTAAGAGTTTGATTGGCCTATCCTGGAGGATCTTCCAACCAGGTAAAGCTAAAGACCACACGCACAAATCTGTCATAGATGTTTAGAGATTCTCCTGAAAGAGTTTCTATTTTGTGACTCACTTGGGAAATATGGAGCAAGCCTCTTTGTGATATGTTGTATCTGAAGCCAGAAAAAACACGAAGGGAGTCTGGGATCCTATCCTTTGCCACCACAGTGGACTTGTGTTTCTGCAGCTGTGTGTGTGCTGGGGTGTTAGTGGTGGTTATGCAGAAGAGTGTGCTATGCTCAAGGAAGTTTGTGAAAGTGTGTGTAATACTAACAGGTCTCTTCAGAGTCTTTATTTGACAATGTTAATGGTGAATTGCAATGAATTAAGGTAATATAAATGACTAGAATAATTTTTTTACCAAGAATCTTGTAGAACTACTTTCCTGTGGAATGCGTTTTGAGAAACTCTGGTAAAAATGGTTAAGCCTGTAGGCTCAGGGTTAAATCCAAGCTCCACCACCTAAGTGCTGTGTGACTTTGGGAAAAATATTTAAACCCTTGGTGCCTTCTCTGTTTCTTCCTCAATAAAATTAATATAATAACGACATCTATCTCATAAGGTTTTGTTAAGTGTGGTCGTGGTTAGCACTCAATAAATATAAACAGTTTCTCCATTAAAGGATGCTTCAGTTGCATATTTGGGTTAGTTTCCTCAGCTTCATGTAATTTAATTTTATTTAATCTTATTTCCTCTTAAATGGTCATCTGCTGATTTGCAAGGGACCCCCTTCCAAAAACAAACAAACAAACAAAAGCAAACCTTGAGCATTGTCTCATGGTAAGCCATGCCCAAGGGTGCTGTTGACCTAATGATGCAGTTGAAAATAACACTGAAGTATGCAAACATTAAGGGCCACAAGAAGATCCTTTTATTGTGAGAGGGGTCCACACAGCTCCTCTCCCAGCCCACAGGGAGCTCATATTATTAGTCTATAATTCTGAGTTCTCAGGATAAGAAAATTCCTCACCTGGGGCTCAGATTTTGTTCACAAGAAGGCTGTCTAGCAGGGCTGCCTGTGTGGGTAAATGACTGAAGCCCTTGTTCTCAGTTGTTCCTTTCTCTGAGGGCTCTGCAAGCCAACATCCAGACACTTCAGTTTTGAGATATCAACTTGGCATTTCGCCAGTTTTAGAGAACAGAAGACAATAAAAAGATGTCAAATGGTTGGTAAAAATATTAAAAATTGTGGCCCATGAGACGATGAGGTGGACATGGTAAATAGATAAAGACCACTTTTTTTTTTCACATTTCCCTGGCTACCACTACACATTGGTGGGGTGAAAACCTGCTGTTTTCTCTAAAGGAATGTTGGACTCTGGAAAGACAAAAGCATTCCCCTTCAAAATCATCTTTCTTCAAAATCATCTTCATAGCTTCAAACTCATCTTCCTTCCAAGATGGTCCAAGCAAAATCCTTTGTGTTACAGCTAACTTAACAAGCAGCGGTAACAGTAACCATTGGGTGAGCCTAGGTGGTGGCACATTTGTATAAGAGAGGGGATGTATTGTTCAGGGAGGAGAGAGAGTGCCCAGCAAATCCTGCTTCCTCATCTGTGGAGGAAGGTGAAGGGGTGGGAAACCCCCAAACCCTCACCCTGGGAGATGTGGATTTAAATAGCATCTGTGGGATTTAAGCAGCATACACGATGTTAGCCTGCAATCATTCCACACTGGTAAGTGGAATTATTACCTAGAACACTCAGGATGGGCATGGAAAAAGAGTGGGAACACAGCAGCAATAAAGGGGAAAGTTGAGAAATATTTATGGAACAAAATTATTAGGACTTTAAGATTGATTAGTTTTGGGGGGGTGAATGGAATAGTCAAGGATAATTCTGTCTCTGGCTGACTAAGCTGGGTGGATTCTAATGTCATCAAAGGAGAAAGAGCAAGGTTGGGGAGGAAATAATGAGGTCAGATTCAAAAAATTGCACTTAGGTGTTGACTGTCAGTTCCCAAAAAGTCTACCAGAAAAACCTGTTGATCAAGCAACGCTGTTTATTAGAACACTATCAGTTTTAATAATATCTCAAAATGCTAAATTAAGTCAGGGAAGCTATAGCATTTTAGGGCCTGGGCTGGGGTATTTTAAGGTCAGTTTTTCAAGGAGAGGGGTGGTAGGGATCAGTGGGCACACTGAGGCACAGATCTTGAAGCAAGACTTGACTTGAGGAGAAGCTCCTAAATCTTGATAAATAAACTGTCTAATTGGCTTGCAGTCTTAACTTCCAGGAAAGCGTATTTCCTAGATCAAGAAGCTAACTTGTTTTGCTTGGTGCCAGCATCATTTAACATAAGGACACAGTCAGTAGGTGTAGTTCTACTATCGTCTAGTTCAGGGAAAGGAAGTTCTCAAGACGTTCACGGGACATTCAATCAGTCCAAACGGTTGTCTAGAAACTGGTGGTGGAAATGTAAATAATGGCTTCGAGTCATCTGAATAGAATATGCTTTCTGATACAAAGCAGGAACTCAATGAAATATCAGACAAACCTCCTTTGAGGATGTCTTCTATCCAGGATCACTCAGGAAACTAAAACTTATAAATGCCCCTGAAACGTTAGTGACTTGACATCCAAATCCAAGAAGGAAGGAGAAAGTGATCATTTTATTCTTCTTCCTCTCTCTTTATTTTTTTTAGGATCTGTGTCCTACCCCTCAAGTTTCTATCCCTAAACTATAGCCATTGTTTTGTTATCAGGACAATTAAATGTGTAAAACATGCCTTATAAATGGTCCCGTTCAGAAAATTACAGCTTTAAGGTCATTTCCAGAAAACAAGAAACAGATAAGCTTACATATTGTCCATGATCTGTAATTATCTCCTGAGAGGAAGCCATTATTGAGCCTTTGGAAGAGGGAGTACAGGAAAAACCAGAGGGTAGAAAATAGACTTGACAGTTTCTTTCTCTGTCTGCCCAACGTTTTGACTTATTCTAAAGGATGGTCAAATATATTGGGTGCATTTAGTTAATTCACACAACAGATGTCTGTTAGGCACTTACGGTATGCCAGCCACTGTTATAGGTGCTGGGATACAGCAATGGACAAATGGAAATCCCTGTTCTCGCGGAGGTTACATTCTAGTCATGGACGCAAGAAAACGGGAACAAATAAATATATTAGATAAATATATATGTCAGGGGGTTATCAGGACTATGAAAAAAATATGACAGATGAGTGGATAGAGATCAACAGGGGAGGGACATTTTAAATAAACCAGAGACATGGTACAGGGTTAGGAATGAGGTTCCTGATTCTCAGTTTGGGATTTTTTTCCATTACAACATTTTGCCCTTCATGGTTTCCTGTTATTGCTTCATATTCCAGAAGCATCTTCCCTTTTCTCAAGCAGTAAATATAGAGGTAAAATACATGGCCAGAAAATCTGGAATTCTAGGGGCAACAGGTAAGTGCTTATTAGACCTGTCGGTTTTACTTTAGCCCAAGGCTGAGGCTGGATGGAGGAGATTACAGTGGTGTTCCAAACAAATAGTCATTTCAGACAAACAGAGGTGACTGCTTTTCTGTCTCACTATACTTATGATTCAGGTCTTTTTTGACTTAACTTGTTTTATCATCAGATAGAATTGTAGCAGCTTTTCTAGCTTAAGAACAGCTTAACTGGAGCTCTCCAACAGTTGGTCCACAGTCCTCTGGAATTGTAGAATGATATCAGTTGATATTTTAAGCACAGTAACCAACTTCTTTCCTACCTGTCTCAGAGAACTATTTTAGGTAGAGTTCATTCTTCTCTTACGTGCCTTGGCTAATGAGATAACAAAGCTGCTATTCATGTCAGCCGATTGTTTATCTCTAGACAAAAGGACACATCTTAGGTAAATAGAAACCTCTGCTCAAAAAACAAAGGAAAAAAGGTTTGACTCATCACTTTGAGTGGAGTCTTTAATATGGAGTGGATAACTTTAATTTGTCTGACTCAAAAAGAACAATCTCTATTTAAGAACAGGAGTGAAAAATCCCCCAGTCCTTTGGCGGGTCTTGGTCACAAATATGTAGAAAGTAGATTCTTATTTTATATGCAAAGTGTTCAATGGATGATTGGCTAAATCTCCACCTCTCTTTCCCTTTCATTTTCTTTTAAAATAAAAAGAAGTTTTGTTAGCTTAAATGAAAAGAGACTTATGGCAACTGGGGGAAGTTGGGCAGCGTGGCAGTAGTTATAGAATGAATAAAGCTTTGATTTCGTTTTTTTAAGTATAAGTTGTCAACAGCTGTGCAAAGCAGAGTTATACTCTACCCAAAATCCACCATGGAAAATAATGCCCCCTGCAATAAGAGTAAACAAAAGTATTTGCATAATAGTCATACTAACCAAAATCGATAGACAACTCCATTGAACTCCGCCTACCCATAATCTGCATAGATCTCATTCTGCAGTACACTTCTCTCTTTTCTCTTCATTTCATGTGGAACATTGAATCTGGAAGAACTGTTCTGTTTCCTTTGAGGTTCTTATTCATCTGCTTTTTATTTCTCCTTACATTTTAGTCATCCTGATGGAAGACAAGGGAGAAAAAAATGGACAAAAATATCTCCGTACATTCTTTTAAAGAGCCTACTGTGTGTCAGACT
Source organism: Balaenoptera borealis (assembly GCF_965194805.1). Taxonomy (NCBI): domain Eukaryota; kingdom Metazoa; phylum Chordata; class Mammalia; order Artiodactyla; family Balaenopteridae; genus Balaenoptera; species Balaenoptera borealis. The sequence continues at coordinate 60,548,494 of NC_138861.1, read as the reverse complement.
ATTCTAGTCCCCTCCAAATACCAGAACCCCCAAACTCCACTCAACTGGAGTTTACATGTGATTGAAAGGGGATGGAACAATAAACAGTAAATAAATGAACCCAAGAATTATTTCACATTGGGGGGTTAAATTATTTTGGATGTTCAGAAAAGGCCTTGGTTACATGGTAATGATATTTGAGCTATGAATTGAAGCTATAAACACCTCTGGGAACAGAGATTTCCAGGCAGAGCACAAGACCCTAAGAACTGAACTTGGCATGTTTGAGGATCAGAAAAAGGCCAACTGAGTGCCACCTGAGATGCAGAGGTGGGCTAGAGTTTGAGAACCCTGAGGGGCTATCATAAGAAGCTATTTAAATGAATACTTTATTCTAGTTACAGTAGGAAGTCATGGAAAGTTTTTAAGCAGGGCAGTGATGTGATTTGATTTACTTTTTAAATGATCACCCCTGCTGTTATATCCAGAGAAGAGAAGATGATGTTTGGACTCATGTAGTAGTGGTGAAGATGGAGAAATGCAGACAGGTTTGAGAAGCATTTTGAATGCAAAAGTAAGAGGACTTACGGATGGATTAAATGGCAGTGTGGCAGGAAAGAGAGGAATTGAGGTTAAGTTCTTGGTTTTTGACTTGAGCAACTAGGTGGATAATGGTACCATTTACCAAACTGAGGAAGCCCTGGAGATGAGCCAAGGAGGGAGTGGAGGGAGTACCAGTAGCTCTGTTTCGGCCAGATGATGCTGGAGAAATCTCTGAGCCTTCCGAGTGGAGAATTACTGCTGACACCTTCCATTTACAGACTGTATTATATACTTAAAAGTTTTTTATTTGTACAACTAATGGATTGATTGTATGGGCAGATGGGGAGACTTGGACAAGAAGGAGACATGAGTGAAGAGAGGAGGGGCACAGAAGCGTGAAGGAGATGGTGCTCCGTGATGTGATTGCTGTTGTTGACTGCCATGCCAGGCAATCCAGCCTTGGCTCTGCCATGTGCCCCTGAGAAGAAATTTACTCCTTTTCCTCTCCCATGCCTTCTTCAGACCATCTTGCTGGGGACTGAGACGACACATTTCTCAGAAGGAAAATAACAATTGACTTAAATATTCTTTCTTTTACAATCCTCATTTGCCTTTGAAACTCTATCACACTTCTTGGTTTGTTATTCTAGTTGTCACACTGAGGCTTCATAATCTATGAACTCCTGGGTTCACTGCGTTCTAGGACCCAGGAAAATAAAACACTTGCTCCTATTGAGCAATAGTTCAGCATGTACCTCTTTGATATTTATATGTCAGTAAATATAAGTAACTCAAATGATTCACTTAAAGAAATGTTTTCTAAACCATAAATTAACACTGAAGACACATCTTATCAATGATTTGTTTTCTTTCATACACTCAGTTGCCAACTGAATTTTCAGAGGAATGTTTTTTTAAATTAGCAGATAATATTTATGTCAATGACTATTATATTTAAATATTTTTTATTTCAAAACAGATTAATAGGAAATTGCAAAGATAGTACAGAGAAGTCCAGTGTACACTTCACCGGGTAGCAACTATTATTTTAAAAAATCTTAATATATTTGCCTTTAATTAATTTGAAAGGGCAGAGATTCTCTCACAAGCAATTGGGTCTATGGTGAAAAAATATATATATATTTGCATTTCTGTTGTATATGTATTCAGAGTGAATTACTGGGTCAGAGAGTATGCATATATTAATTATTTACTTTTTATTTATAAAAGTAATACATGTTCATTATATAACATTTTAATAATACAATAGCCAAAAAATTAAACTACCTATAATTCAAGAACTGAGATACAAGCAACGAAAACTTTGATGTATAAACGTTTCCTGTGAGGGTGAGCGAAGAGTGTCCCAGGAAGTGGAACGAGCTTGTATAGAAGTCCAGTGCCACAAAGAATGTGTGACTTTTCATAACGGAAAGAAGTTCAATGTGACTGGATCTTAGAGTATAAGCAGGCTGTGTAGGAGAAGACCATGCAGAACTCTATAGGGGTTTGTTAATGGAGGGTCTTATACTCCCAAATTAGATTTAGTCTTTATTCTAAGAGCAATAGAAAAGGCATTGTAGAATTTTTTAGGGTGAGGAATAATATAATCGTTTTGTGATTTAGAAAGGTCATTTCTAAAAAATAATCATTTCTGCCTGCAGTATAGAGAATGCAGTCGGGTGGAGCAAGATGTGAAGCAAGAAACAAGACTTTCTAGTAATCTAGGCGAGGGATAATGGGTATGTGGACTGGTGAAATGTCAGTGGAATAGAAGCTTTGGTTATTGATAGGATTTGGGGGGTTAAGAGAGAGGGACAAATCAGGGAGAGATTCTAGTGTTCTTTCTTGGTCAACTCAGTAGCTGGTGGTTTCTTTCAGAAACAAGAGAAGAGGAGATCCAGTGTCAGGAGGGAGGTGATGCATTAGTTTGGGATTTACTTGGTTAGGGTGAACCATAAGTCATCCAAGTAGGTGTGTCCAAGAGACAATAGATACATAGTTCTTCAATTTAGGAGAGAGGTCTGGCTTCAAAATATAGGTTGGGAGTTATTACCAAATAGATGGTTACTTGGGTATGGGAAATTCTACTGAAAAGAAAGACTTGAGAGAGAAATAGCAATATTTTAAAACACGGAAGGGAAAGGGAACTCTGCAAAATAAACTGAGATAGAGTAAACAGTAGAACCAGAATTGTCTAACACTGGGGAAGCCAATGGAAGGGATTTTCAGTAACAGGGGAATAGGCAGCAGGGTCAAGTGCTCCTGTGTGGGCACATGGAAAGAAAGAAGTACTAGGTCTGTCTACACACCCACCCTACCTATTTTAATGTAAATATTCACAGACCTCTAGAAGTATAAGTTTCTCAAATGCTGAGAACAGTTTACTTACCATTATGTAGGTGGTGAGGATCTTGAATGTCTTTTTATTAGAGAAAGAAGTCAACAGCATTTGGACACAGATTGTCTTCATGAGTGAATGTTAGGATTGGAAGGGCCATGGAAAGCTGTCAGATGTGGGCTGGCTGGACCCAAAGCACTGCAGAGTAAGGGGCTAGAGAGGTGAGGGGTGTTTCTAACCTCTGAACTCTCCTTGAAGCCAACTCAGAGGACCCCTAAGGGAGAAAAGGATGGATAGACTTCCAAGCTCATCTCCTGGGAGTGATCATGGGCAGGAGGTGAAGAGGAAAGCTGATGAATGAAATTAAGGTGGTGAGAGGATAACGTTCAGGAGGAGAAAGCAGAAATGGTTGCAAGATACATCCTGACATTTTAGACTGGTTTATTTGTGGGCTCTTGTCATTATTAATCCTTGAGAAGAAAAGAAGAAAAGAAACACACTGTTAACCCAATTTTTTTTCCAGTAGTAAGCAGTACGAAAGGGAGTCTAGAGTGTTTTAGTGTATTACAGTTTTGTTTACATAATAATGCTTTGACTTGGTTCAAGCCAGAGTGTAAACAGCCTAAAGTTGGAACATTTCCCCGACTCTTTCGATGTCTTCCAGAGAAGGAGGTAGACTCATCCCCTATTCAGGATATTATTTTTAAAAATTATGAGAAACAGAAAACAACAAGAAAAGATCTAAGGACCTTAGAGCCTAGGCTAGGCCTGCTGGATCTTGCTGTCAACAGCACATTTGTTATTTTCTTCTTAATTATACTTGTTATTATCTTTTGTTCAATTCTGTGAACACGTGTTGTGCAAAGCATCATACTAAGCCATCATACGGAGGAACAGAGATGAAAGACATGGTTTTCTCTTCTTCAGGAGCAGACAGTCCCATGAAAGCAAGGTCAAAGCCTATCATTTTTATCTTCATATCTTCAGCACCTCATACATAGAAGGTGCTCACAAATATTTGCTTAATAATCATATGAGTGCTGCAATGAGGCTAGGCATACAACCAAGTAACTTGAATACAAATTCTTGTTTCCAGCTCTTGCAAAGCTGATTGCAGTGTACTGTGCATGATGTAGGGCCTCAACCAGTACCATTTTTACAAGCAAAATACATTTTAGTCCACAATCTGGAGCTGAGTTTGCTACTTCTGTCTTGTGGACGCTGTCATATTTACATGTTAAATGTGAAAGCTGCTACTTTGCAGGTGTCTCCATGCAATGTTTGATTTCATGTGTGAAGTACTGAGCTCTTCCATGGGAATTAAAGACATTCTCACAATATAAGCATTTTGTGTATATTTGATACTGAAATACAAGAGTGTTGGTGGGGAAACTTCACTGAACAATCAGTAGAAACTGAACACTTAAAACCAACAGCATGATATGACTGTGTGTGATGGCCCTTTGAAAGGTTATATTTATGAGCTGGTATACTTTATTTTTTTACAAAAGATCAAGTCTTTTAAATTATAGACTTCTGTAAAAAGATGGAGAATTGAAGAGATTTCAGGCAATCCAATTAGGATTAAAATTTCATTGACATAACTTCACATAATCCAATTAGGAATAAAATTTCCCTGTAAAAGAAAAATTCTTAGGCAAGAAGGATAATTTAACAAACATTTCTATTAGTGATTTTAGAATTTGAATCACATTAAGGCAATCTGCTATAGAAAAAGGAGTGAATGAAAATCACTCTGTACCTGTCTTGTGCCAGCCCTGTCTCTGTCCCCAACACCATGGTCTTTGGATGTCTCTGCTTCTATTTCCTCATCCATTAACTGAGGAAGTTATGTGAGAATGGTTGTCTACAACCACACAGATCCAAACTCCTCTTTATTATTAGATACTTTATTACCTGCTATTTGAAAATGAAATTCGGAAGCAATATAATCTCTTTGCAGTTATAATTCAGTGGAACTTGATAAGGTATTCTCTCCATAATATAGGGCAAAAACAGAGGGAAAGCAACTTATAATTAAATAATATGTGTTTTACATAAATGTTCAGGTATAGATACACCAGAAGACATAATGGAGCAGACAGAAGCTTGTACCTATTTATAAGGAGTGAATTTACATTTGAGAGAAGTAAGTAGTTTATAAGCCACTCCATACAAGAAGTGCACAGAAATGAAAGCCCAGGAGTCTGGATGTGGACACTAGGATAAAAAACAATGTCAGGATAAGTAAAAACAGATCAGGCTGATTTATAGATGATAAAAGGAGAGAAATGGAGAACATAAGGAAGTATGACACTTCTCTGACAGCTTTATTGGCTGTTTCTTTGTAAAAATGTTTATTTAATCCTGATGGTTTCACTGCTTAATTTGAAAAGAAAAGAATTGTTGACAGAGTGAGCAAATTAGTAAATCAGATACCACGGGTAGGTAAGAGGAATAGAAAGTGCTAGGGGATTGCTGTGTTTTATAGTGTAGTTAGAAGACTTCTCTGAAGAGGGACGTTTACATGGAGAACAGAAGAAAACAAGAAAGATTATGCAAAGCAGAGAAAGAACCTGGGTGGGGGGCACTTAGAATGTGCCAGCAGCTGCAGGGAGGCCAGGGCAAGAAGGCAGAACACACAGGGCAAAGCACAGAAATGGCAGAGGATGAAGTCAGAGAGTGGGAGGAGGAGATAACATGGGGACTTGAAAGCCACTGAGGGACTTCTGACTTTCATCTTAGTGAGATGGGAAGCCACTGGAGATACTGAGCCTAGCAGTAACATGTTGAGGCTTGTACTTTAACAAAAGTCTTTTGTTTCTTTTATTCATTCAGAATGAACACTTTACAACTGAAAATTGAGTGTAGGGGTAGAAGGGAAGAGATAGATAAACCTAGACCAATAGGAGGATATAGCCATACTTCAGGTGAGAGATGATGGTGGTCTGGACTTCAGTGACAGCAGAAGAAGAATTAAGAAGTAGATGAATTTTAGATATATGTTAAACAGAGAGCAGACAGGAGTTGTTGATGGTTTGAATGTAGGTGTAGGATAAGGGAAGCAGAGATGACTAAAATCAAGTTTTAACTTGAGCAACTTGGAGAATGGACTAGCTGTTTACCAAAAGGGGAACACTTAAGGAGAATCAGGGCTTTGTGTAGGAGAGAGAATGGAAGTTTCATTTTGGATATGCCTTTTTGAGATGCTTTTTAGATATGCAAATGGTGATTGCAAAGAAGCAACTGGATAAATGTGTAGGGAATATAGAAAGAGGTCTGGCCTAGAGATATAAATTTTCCATGTTGGTGGATGTGGTGGAGGTGTTTCTGGATTCAAAATTTGAAGTACCACTCCTGACAAATTTTGTCTAATGTTTAAAATACAAGAGAAAATGACAAATTTCCAGTTTCCACTAACTTTGTGGCACTTAAACATCTCATGTAATGCTCTGTCTTTTGAAGGACATTTTTACACTCTCAGAATCCTACAGATCAAATATTATATTCACATATTACTAAGGAATATGAATCTTACACTACAGACTAAGTATATGGGAAAATTCACATTCATTAAAAAAATATATTAAATTTGAGCTTACTTCATATTCCTCCAGAGTCATGAGAGATTTAATTTCATTAAATCATTAATGGGATTCCTTGGTTTCTACCACCCCACCTCCCAGATACTTCTAAGATTCCAGGAGACATATGGAAAAGAAAACATTTGGAGAATGTTCCTCTGGTCTTGAAATCCATGAGAGACCAATTTTACAAGCCCACATGGTTTGTTGAAGTGCAGAGGGGCATGCTCAGAGCACAGAAGTCTTTGCCAAGTTGGAAACTCCAGATCCCAGGTCTAACTTTCCTAGGTATAAAATCAACCATTTCCCCAGAGTCCTGTCACCTCTCTGGGGATCTGAGAGAAGTTCAGTGTTCTCCTTCTAGTGGAAACTCAAATCTTACTGTCTTTTCTAGTCTAGGATAATGTACCTTCTCTCCCCTTCTCAGGTCTCTTTTTCCTCAAAGACACTCTCTTCTTTCTCATCCCCCAGCAGGATTGCTGGAATAACCTTCTTAATTAGGCTTCTTTAGGCTTTTCCAAAAGAAGAAAATGCTAGTTTTTAGACTTCTTCTGCTTTAGAACAAATAAAGTTGGAGCTTCCCTGAGCCAAGAGAGTACAAAAAGCACAGGGAGCATAAAATATAGACTAATAATCCCATAAAGTATCCCACCACACTTGGAAAGGCCATCACCATGCTGATATGAACCTTGGCCCTGACTATCTACTATTCAGTTAGTTGTGTGCTGAGGGAGAGTAATAAATAGAGCACACTCTGAAATCCTCAGGTATTTTTAGCCTTCTCAGTTACTCACTTCATTAGTGCAATACCTTATCTGGTTAGAGCTTTGCCATTAAAACTCACTGTGGCATCCAATTGCACATGGCAGGGCTAACAATACACTCTCTCACTTGTGCCTGGAGGAAAACAACAGCGAACTCCCCAGGCCTGTTCTTGCATGACTGCAGCCAGTATAGCTTACTTTCCTAATGCCTTACTGACCTACTAACATTCCTGAGGTTCTGAGCCCTGTCATAAGATCACCTAAATAACAGCTCCACAGGAGGTTAAGCCCCAAAGGAGGAGACGCATTTCTGCCTCACTGAGTTGTGCCGTGATCTCCATGTAATGGTACTCTGAATGAAGACAAAGGTAGTTCTGGGCAAGGAAAACCTCCTAATTCATGGGGCTCACAACATAAACCTTATAACAAAGGGAACAATTCTTTTTGACTTTGTGAATAGACCCAAACAGCTCCTTGGCTCTTGAGTTTCTTGGACTCTGCTCATTTTTGAGCCCCATGACCTGCCTTGAGGACAGCCCTGTCAGCTCACCCTTTGTGCCCTCTTTCCATAGCCTTGGCAAGGAACAAGGCAATAAATCCAACTTTATTGACTTAATTTCACATCTACTTTCCCAAAGAAATTTCTGGAAATAAGGAAATTTGTTGGTTCCATTTTTACACTAGTAAATTTGATTTCTATTGAGCCCATTCTTATTGTCCTTCGACATGATAACATCATAATAAATGATAAAAGCAACTTCTTCATTAAGAATATGACAGAGTAGAAGAGAGAAAATGATGCTTGACACTCCAAGCATCCAACCTCAACAAGGGAAGTGGACAGCAGGTGAGGGTCCTATTTCTTAACAAGGTCTTTTATTGGGTTAAATCTGAAATAACCCTGTCATTTGGTGTCATTTGGTGATTAAATGACTAGAGTCATTCACCAAACATTTACTCTGTCCTGTGACAGACCGGTATAGTTTACACATATCCATTATTGAAACAGTCCAATTTTTGAGCTTCTTGTTTGTTAAAACAAAAATTCAAAAGCAAAACAAACCCAGACATGTTTTAAAAAAATGAACTTCCATGTTTCTGAATGTACAATACCTGAAAACAGGGATCAGGTAGCTATTTTTAAAATGTCAAAAATTTATTTCCTGAACTTCCAGGGTAAAAGCAGAATGTTTGCCTTTGGCATACTCATTCATTGTCCTAAGTGGTATACCATTTAGATAGTTAACCTTGCTTCTGGGAATTGTTTATTCTTTCTCCTTGTGGTAGCTCAGCTACTTAGAAAATAGTCCAAAGGACTATCAGACTGGAATATTAATTGATATCCTACTTAGCATCTTAAAAAGTTGTTTTATGGGAAAGAGTATATAAACATATTTTACATTTTCTTTTCTTCTTATTTCTCCTCTTGTTGTTCTTTCCTTCTTCTGTTTCCCCTTCCCGCCCCTGCCCCGCTTCTCTCTGTCCTCCTTCTCCTCTTCCTTCTCCTCCTTCTTCTTCTTTTTCTCTTCCTTCTCCTTCTCCCTCTCCCTCTCCTTCTCCTTCTCCTTCTTCTTTCTTCTTCTCCTCCTCCTCCTCCTCCTCCTCCTCCTCCTCCTCCTCCTCCTCCTCCTCCTTCTTCTTCTTCTTCTTCTTCTTCTTCTTCTTCTTCTTCTTCTTCTTCTTCTTCTTCTTCTTCTTCTTCTTCTTCTTCTTCTTCTTCTTCTTCTTCCTCCCTCCTTCCTTTCCCTTCTTTTTTTCTTCCTCTTCCCCTTACCCCTTTTATTCTCCTTCCCTCTCCTACTTCTCATTCTCCTTCTTATTCTTGAGTTTATCAGTTTCCCTTAGTCTGCAGGGCAATCTGGGATTCTGTGTAAGGCAGTGATGATGGTGAGAGGGGTGTCCTTTACTTGGGGAAAAGAGTAGGTGGGATATGGGGCTTTGAATTAAGGAAAGAATTGCTAGTTTTATGGTTTTAGACTAAATTCTTCAGTATTGGGGCTTTATTGCCAGAAGAAAGGGACTTATATATGAATGTCTTTGATCATTCTTTCTGGTGAGCCAATGTACGACTTGGATTCTAGATCATGAACCATACTGTCTTGAATTTCTGTCATTTCCATATGGTGAAACTATGTGCTAGGAGATGGGGGTACAAAGATGAATGGTCCACGCTCCCAGCACTGAAGAACCTCATCATCTAGAATGGAAACTCAGAACAACTCAAGCTCTATTATAAAAGCTAAATAGTGATATAATAAATACTTAAATTGAATGCTCACAGAAAATTTTGAGGAAACTGAAGCATATAGAGATTAAATAGCTAGTCTAAGATCACACAGCAATACGACTTGAGTCAGGACTTGAACCTACACAGCTTATGAGACAACTCTTGAGGCAATGAAGAGTCACAATGAAAGAAAGACCTGAGGCTAATGAAAGCTTCTGAGGAGAACTTATGTTTCAGTTTAGCCTTGAAGGATGAGTGGTAAACTAGGCATCCCAGGTGAACAAGACAGGTGAGGATATTTCATGTTCTCAAATATGCATATTTGAGAGATTGTCAAAGGGTCAAGAATAGCATAGAAACTCTTGATATCTAATAGAGCAAATCTTCTCTTGTTTCTCTTCCATTGGTCAATTATCCATACATATGTTGATATTGATCTGTCACAATTAGATAATTGATCAAGGGGACAGAATTGAAAAAAAAAAAACCCTCAGAAATAGACTTCTGCATGAACACTTAATATGAAAGAGGTAGTATTGCACATCAGTGGAGAAAACTGCTGGGACAATTGAGTATCTGTACGGGCAAAAATTAAATTGGACCCTGTATTGGATGCTGTAATGCCTGCCCAGATCTCCCCTTCAGGATGGTAGCACTAATTCTCCAGCTGCCAGGAGTATTGTTAGCTCACAGCTCAGAGCAAATCCCACCTCAGGAATTTCCTTTGGCCTAAAGTAGATACCGTGTTCAAAGCTGTGCCCTCTCCCTGAGGGTAGTCTAGCTCCAAAGACTGGTTGATGTGGGGGTAAAGATCTATCAATATGAGGCATCCTAGAAGGGCTATACCAGTTCCACAACTCCACATGGAATCTGCTGAGGCCTCTGCTGCATCTGTTCTACCATCGAGTTCAAGTTCAAGTTTTCCTTATCCAACCCCACTTTCCTCACTCTCTACTGGGTATTGTTCCTAAGAGCATTATCCAATAAACCATAGGTGTGCAAATTAGCATCTCAGAAGCTATTTCCTAGGGAGGTCCACCTATGACAGACCCCTAACCCACATCATACTCCCAAATCAACTCTAGGTAAATTAAAATAAAGGTACAGAGAGATGAAATAATTTGCACAAGTTCACATATCTGAAAGTGATAGAGCTGGGATTTAAACCTGGGCAATCTGGCTCTAGAGTCTCTGCTCTTAACCACTAATGGCAAAGAAAATAAACCAAACGGAACTGCATGGAATATCACAAATGAATCACACAAACATATTGTGGAGCAAAAAAATCAAGGCACAAAAATGCAAAGAGTATGACTCAGGCAAAATGAGCTCTATTGTTTAGGAATGCATGCATAATGAAAGGCAAGGCAAAGATTACTGAAAAGAACAGGAAGTGGTTACCTGAGAGGAAGAGGAAAAGGTTGGAATTGGGAAGGATGTTCTAGGGGTGCTGGGAATGTATTATTTCCTGATCTGGGTGGTGGTTACTCATGTGTTCACTTTATAATAATGTTTTAAACTATAGCTTTGTATTCTTACTCACTTAATCTCATGTTTTGAAAAAATAGAGGGGGACTTCTCTGGTGGTCCAGTGGGTAAGACTCCACACTCTCAACGCAGGGGGCCCGGGTTTGATCCCTGGTCAGGGAACTAGATCCCGCATGCATGCCGCAACTAAGGATCCCGCATGTCACAACGCAAAGATCCTGCATGCCACAACTAAGGCCCAGTGCAGCCTAAATAAATAAATAAATGTGATGCATATATTATCTCTTAAAAAAAAATAGAGGGAATAAAGAAAACCACATTGAAACAGAGGAGGTGACTGCAGGGGAGTACCCTTGAAGGGTCAGCCAAGGGTCAGGGTCACAGAATTCTGTGTGTGTTAATGTGCTTTTCAGACATTAACCAAGAAATTTTGCAAAAGCCTCCCCAAATTGTCTGTTTTTGAACAGGGAGCTCTGGAATCCTGGTGGTCCAGACTCTGTGTTGGTGTTGATTCTGATCTCTCTATAAAGCCATGGACAGCTGAACTATCCACCTCCTTCTGCGCTTTGAGGTCTGTGTTTTAATCTGCCTGGACAGCTTTCTCCTGCATGCCTTTAGGTGCCTCAGAATCAACGCATTTGAAACAAAACTCATCAGTAGCAGAATGAGCTTTTAAAATTCTTTTTCCTCTTGGGATTGAGTTCATACAGGCTAGATGACAAAGGGACACAGCCTAGAAGATTGTTAATCTGAGTGGTATAAAAGATTGGATTATCCCGCATGTAGCATAGCTCTCTGTCTTCCTTCCCTCTTCTGTGATTCAGCCGGGGAACAGCTGGAGATGAAGGGCTGATAGTGAGCTCAGCAGGGAGGGAACCATTAGAAGTCCCGAGAAAGTGGTGTAAGAGGACAAAGGGGCTTTGGGATAGGAGGAAGGGGTATGAGGTTCCTCAACCGACTTTAACTAGGTTCATCAGTTCAACTAGGTGAACTGAAGGTCAACAATTGTGACGTTGCTACAGTAAGAGAAATGTGTGACCAAGGCAGTGGAATGGGGCCCAGAAGCCACTTTGGACTCCCACCTATTCCCATCTTATATTTTCTTTGTAATTTTTTCAGCTATTTGTCAGATTAACGTTTAGGCCATGTGGGACAAGGACAGTGCTGTTCCCACTTGTCTCAATAGAAACACAGCTCTGGAGGCTTCACATTTTTTCAGTTTAGCAAGTCTACAAGCATAGGTTAGACATCAAGTTTCTGAGCAGGGCTCTGAGAGCCACTGATAAGACAGTCCCTTCTGTCATGGAGCTCACGCTATAGCTGAGGAGACAGGTCAACAGGCGAGCACAGCGCCAGATCTCAGCCTCTGGGTGAGACCCTAGGGCTGATAGAAAGGAGTGCACATGACCCCTGTCTTTAAGGAGTGTACCTAGAAATTAAAATGACTGAGCAAGACAGAGCGAGGGTGTTGCATATTATGTGTAGCTCTCCAAGGGGAGTGTTGGATTTGGGGGAAGAGTTGTGGAAGGGAATTCTGAAAGAAATAGTTGAAGACCTGAGTTTTGAAAATAAAGTTATTATGATTATTTTATATTTTATGTGTTTGAAAAAAAAGTTTTTTCTATTTATACTTTTTCTTCTCATAGCTTTCATAGTACAGTGCTTTGAACCCAGTATTGGAGGAGAACCTTTTGGGAAGGGACTGGGGTATAGTTTCCATGGTTAAGGTTTCCAGATGAGACATCTACATCCAGGGTGTAAACATACGTTTCTTTCAAGTATAATTTCTTGGAAAATTAATGGAATAACATTTTAATTAAAGTCTTTTTATTATAGAACAATGGGACCTGATTAGAAAAATGGCTAATTATGGTCTTGTCTTTCTTGAAACCTCAATGTATCCTTGAAAAAACTGCAGCATAAAGTAGACCCATCCAGGAAGCTTAGTTTAGGAAGCTAACCCATCACACTGACATTTGTCAAGACACTTAATTTGTTTGGTTTTAAGAAAATCTTTTTCTTTTTTTCATTGTTAACACAAAGAGCAAATTTATATTTGTTCATTGAAGAGTTTCTAAAGCGTTGGAATCACAACAGTAAGAATTCATTTCTCAATTTGCATTTATCACTTAAAGAGACACCAAATTGCTCATGAATTAATAAGCTGACAGATATTGTCATTTCCTGGTGGGATACTTTCACAGTTTTAGGACAGGAGGAGATTGCATACAAGGTACTGTTCATCATGTGTCTTGGGGTATGTTTCCAAAGGTCTGAAGTTTACATTAAATTTATAGGAACAAATGTAATTGAATTAAAAGAGAGAAATCTACATCTTAGAATAAGGCTGTGGAGTCAGATGGTGGTTCTAAGAGTGCCTGCTATGCTTAACCTTTAGCTATAATTTCTTTCTCACATGCACTGACTCAGTATATGCTGCTTCATGTTCTGTAGCTACTTGTCACGCTTATGAATCAAGACACTGAAATATTAGCCAAATGAAATGTTGCACAATTCAGCCTGTTCACTCATAGCACATAATTTTGATTATAATCATCTGTAGCCTCAGATCTGGCAGGCTTGAGTCCACTAAGGGAAGCAGAAATGAAGCAAGAGATGAAAGAATCTGACCTTGGCTGCAAAGGGTAACAGGATGCCAGCAGACTCAAGGTCTTGCTGTTTTCCCCCTTTTATTGAAATGGCAGGTCCATAACAAATTTATGCAAATACTACATGGAAAAAAATTTCTCGAAGGCAATTTCTTCATGCCAAACATTTTTGCTTTTCTTTGCCCTAGACTGTGGATGATATTAGCTTACTTTAGAGTCTATTTCTTCCAATTTTCCTCCAAGCTAGGGCAAAGGAGTGTTTATGTCACAAAAAGGCCAAGGCCCTACAGGTAGGGCTGGGAGTGAGAGAGGCTCTGGGGCAGGATAGAACACCAGGAGGTTTCACTAACGTTCTTTTCTTTCTCAACCACCCCTTCCCATCTCACGAGTGGCTAGGGTTCAGTAAAAGGATAGTAATTTTCATCTAAACCTGGGAACAGAAGTGCCTGGCACTTGAGGATGAAACCACATCACTTTATTCAAGATCCAACTCAAGAAAACTCTCTCCTCATGACTAATAGAATCTGAACACTGACTCCTTAAAGTGAAAATGCAGTGGCATTAATACATCAAAAGAAAGTTACATTAAAATAAAACAAATCTCTAAAAAAAGTAAGTGTTCTACAACAGGAGAATTCTAGTCCCTGGGTCCTATCGGAGCCCATTGTTAGTCAGCGTGTTTCCAAGTGTCACTTACTTCCACCTGTCATACTGTATGAACATCCTGCCCCTTGGGAACTCTGGCCTCCACCTGCACTCTTCTCTACTGGGTGGTTCCATTTTTTCCCTTAGCTTTCAGTTTTCTAGTTTTACCCATCCAGGCATCTCTTGTGGCAGAGGATGCTTGTCCCAGGAGTTTGTCTTCATGGATTAATGGGTGAAGGTGGTTCTTTTGACAACAACCCAGGGTCTAGAAATGAAGTGTTAAAAGATCAAGAATTCATTTCTCATGGACATCCCTTCCCAAATGTCCTGGACTGGTGAAGCATTCTGTGTGCCCAAATTACTGTGTGTAGATTCCAGGTAGGTATTCTCAGTGACCAGCTCTGGGTCCACTTCTGTTGCCCCCACCCCATTTCTACTGAAAATACTGTTTCATGCAATGACCAAAAAAAGTCGGCATGCCCTGGGGTAAGGTGTGTTAAATTATCCTAAGTGAAGGTGGAGAGAGATAGCATTTACAAGTGGAAGGGATCTAAAAAATAATCTACCCCAACTCTCTCAGTTTTCTGATGAGCAAAGAGAGCTTTGAAGAGGTTACTCATTCAAAGTTACTTGGTGGTAGTCAAGTCCCTGATTTCCCCTTCTGGGCACTGTTACTTGTACCATGATGTTTACTATGTTATCATTATTACAAGGGCCACAGCAAAGTGCATTCAATCCAACCAATGGTTATTGACTCCCCACCACGTACAGCTACAGCTCACTATATGTTAGTCACAGACCTAGGAGCTGGATGTACCCACAAAGACCCTGCTCTACAGGAGCTCACATTTAACTGGAGAATAGATTGCAAGAAAAACACTATTTGTGTTATGATTATGATCTTAGTTGTTACGCTGCACAATGAGATTATTTTAACTGGAAATGGCTGGCTTTAAAGTTGTTCTACAAAGGTTTGAACATGTTTGTCTTCTGTGACATTCCCAATTTATAACATTCCAGCTGTCTGAATGTTTGCCTAACGTTGGCTATCCTGTTCTCTGGTTCTGAGGTTGTAGTCACAACAATTGTAGCAAGAGGTGGGTGGGCTACTTAGAAGGCAGGCTAGAAAGGCAGTCATTGGAGGAACGGCTACAAAAAGCCAAAGCGGAAGTTTACCCAAACCAATTGGGAAAATTTTTTTACATTAATTACTATTTTTTTTCCTTGCTGAGGAGTTATATTAACTCAGAGTTTCCTCTGAATATTTCTGTAAAAAATTCCCCTTTGATGAAATGAATTACCTCATGAAATCTAAATAAAGAAGGAGTTGGGAGAGCAGGAAGGAGACTCCAGCAATGTGGCCACTGGTAGGTGGGCTTTCTGTGGAGAAGCCTCTCCCTGACCTGCCTGAAAAAGCCCTCAAATCCTCCACCTCCTTTGCTTTTGATTCCAATCATTTTTTTCTTTTCTTTTTTTTTAACCAAAATTCTGCTGACTGGATTGCAGATTAGGACAATGGCATTCTAAATTTTTTAAAGGAAATGTTACCTATGCCCCTTTGTATAGACCAAATCGTTTGAATTCTCCTATTGTGTCTGTAAAAACAACTTGGTAATTTAGACAAAAGTAATTTCTCAAAGTGAGGTTATACATGTATTCAATATATGTCATGCTAGGTATTGTTTCCTCAAGAGGCAAGACCCAGCCCTTGTCCTAGAATAGTTTACAGTCCAGATGGGGAGACACCATGAGATGGGCAACTTCTGGTCAACTATTCTAAATTTAGCAGCATCTAGACTCAACACCAGATCGTGGCTATCTGGGATTTCATGTGAAGTCATAATCGGAATCCCATTCATGTGAAATAGAATTCCTTCATTAAAACAATGTATATTGAGCACTACTATGTTTCAGGTACTAATACTGACAGACAATTACAAGTCCCCTGTAAACAAAACAGACCTAATTCCTCACTCTCGTGAGAATTTATATTTTAGCTAAAGCTTGGTTAGTTGCTTTGATAGACCCCACAAGAGCTCATTTCCCATGATGCTCCACAGCACTCAGACAGGCCACGTGTCTGCAGCAAAAGAGGTGAGTCACCAGAACTGTGAGGAAAACCCAGTCTGAGGAAGTAAGGACTGTGGTAGGAGAGCACGTATGACTTCCCCCTGCAATTTAAAACTCTTGTCTTAAGCGTTTCTATTGAAATTTTCTAAGCAAGGTAATAATCCACAGACTATGACACTTTCCCTTTATGAAAATTGCTAGGTAAAGAATGGATCACCCTGGTATTGGTTATGTGATCGACCCTGAGGGAGGGAATGGAGAGTAAGCAGTCTGCTGGATCTGGGCCTGGAGCGCTGGGCCCACCTCTTCAGCTGTGCCTTAGCAGCTTTGCAAAAGGCAATGAAGAGCTCAGAGCCTCAGTTTCCAATGATCTAAATGCAAACAATTTGCAAACTATAAATTGTTATACTCCTACGAGTGATTATAAATATGCATACCGATGTCTACATTATTGAACTTTGAGACTCTAGTAGAGCAAATGTTACAAAGAGGGTGAAAATTCAAATACACATTGAGAATCTGCATTGGACTAGGTAATGTGCTGGGTTTTTTTTAATGTGGTTCTAGTTACTTACCTTTCATACCACTCTTGTAAGGAGAGATTATTAGTTTATTTTATAGCTAAAATAACTAGGATTCAGAGAGTTACCTAGAGTCCCACAGACAATGAGCAGAGGGTTGGGATTCTAATTCTGAACAATTGGCCTTTATACTTGTGCTTTAACTAGGCTAAGTGGCTGCTCATACACAATAAATAATTCTGTCATGGAATCTCCTAGATGTGTTTCACTAAAATGTAATTTTCCTGAATGGAGAAATGATAGAACTTTTTGGTCAAAGGAGCCTTTTTGAAACTACAAAAATATACAAGAATCGCATCTTTTTTTTTTTAAACATTCTTCTGATGTGACATTTACCATCATCCTTTCTGAAAGTGGGAAACTACAGTAGAAAACTCCAGTGCAGGATTAAGGAGTTAATTCAAAATACTACCTTTATTTAAATTATAGTTGAGCAAAAATTCACACAATTATTCACTTAAGAAGATTAATTGGATCTCTGACAACTTTCATAATAATAACTACCACATAATGGTATTTGTTGTGTGTTCCGATGTTAGCATAAGGCTTTACATTGACCTCAATTTTCCCAGCTCCCCTCTGAGTCTGAAGTGCCACTATTTCTCCATTTTATAGATAAGAAAAAGGAGACAGAGAAACACACAGGTGGGTTTCCAGCCCGGGGAGGGCTACCTCAACTTCTGGGTTGAGAGCAGACTGCAAAAGAGGGAAAAAAAAATAGATTAGGCAAGATTTCTAGGGATTAGGTCCACTCTGACGAAGGTCTGGTCTTTCTGATTTATACCATTGCTTAAGTTAGTCCAAAATGTGCATCCTCATGTTTAGGCGAATAACATGACACCACTAACAAATATAAGAACATTCTGTTTTCTTGCCAGGATGCTGAACGGGGTTTGCGTAATTATGAAAAAGGAAATGAATTTTGACTAGGTTTGAGGAACAAGGCTGCCCAAGCTATCAACAACTCTTGAATTCCAGCTGTGATCAGTGTCTTGACAAGTATCGTTTGCTTAGTCTTGGATGACAGAGCAGAGTTGTAAAAAATTGAAAGTTTAAAGTTTTTTAGTAAAAGAACCTTTTCTCTTTCTTTCTTTCTTTCTTTCTTTCTTTCTTTCTTTCTTTCTTTCTTTCCTTCTTTCTTTCTTTCATTCTTTCTTTCTTTCTTTCCTTCTGCAGGGAAATAGTATGTAAAACTACATATAGCAGATTATTCTTTGGACTGAATTTTAAAATTTCCATCTGGTAATTTAGTTTCATTTATTTGTAGTAAGAATGAGTGCCTCTAATGATTTAGCACTAATTGTGCACTAAATTCTATTTGAGGACTTTACTTAACTCCTTACTAACTTAATTATTTACCATATTTTGAAGTAGGGAATACTGGCATCACATTTTAGACTGAATAAGATGTGCAAAGGATGAGGTGTGTTCCAAGTCCACACTGATGATCGTCTTTGGAAATGTGTCTTCAACCCAGTGTTATCTGACTTCAGACCTGTGTTTCTAAGCACTGTCTCTGAGTTTTAAGCAGCTCTTTCATTACTTCATTGAGGCAGGTTTCCAGTCACACTGTTACATGTGGAGATCAAGACCCGTAGTAATAATAATGACAACACTTTCATAGCACCTGTGTTAACACACCAAATTCTCACCACACTGTCAGGTAGGTACTCTTTTACCTCAACTTTATGGATTAGCAACTAAATACAGAGAGGTTAAGTAACTTGCCCAAGACCACATATAGTAGTTAGTAGAACTGGGGTTCAAATCTCAGGCATTCTGCCTCCAAAGCCATATGTTCTTATCCATAATTCTATTCTGTCTCTCCGAGTTTTTAATTTAATCAGGGTGAACTAAATATGTGTGCAGCTCTTAAAAATTATTCTGCATAATTAAAACATTGATACTCATATGCATTTCAGTATTTTATCAGTTCTCCAACTTTCACAATTGTCCCCTATGTCTTAATCACATAAAGAAGAAGATTTTCCAAGCACTGATGAAACCTCTAATTCAATGAAATTTACTAGTTATAAACATTTTCTTCCTGGAATTTAATTTGCATATGCCTACTGTTTCCTTAAAGCATTAAGAATGTGCATAAATAACATCTTGGAAAAGCAGGGTATGTGGCATGAGTCTTGAGATTGATAAGGGAGGGCAAGGGAAGGATTAAATCACCCGGTCTTGTGAGAAAAGAGCTCTGGTCTTGTCCTTCCTTTTCCCATATCAGAGATCCTAACATTTCTAAGAGAAGGCCATTAACAGTTCCTTGTTCTCAGAACTGTTGGTCTGCCAAGAAAATGACCATTTTTTTATTTTGGGCAAGTTATGTCTGAGATTCCTATTGGTTCCCAAGTGAGATGTCAGGTGGACAATTGGATATTACTCAAGTATGGTGTTAGTTGGCACCAAGCAGAGTGAATGAATGAATGAATGAATATCAAAGGCTGATAGTTCATAGTTGGGGAGCATTAAGAAGCAGACAGAACTTGGTTTTTAATTCCAGCTCTGTCATTCACACAGTGTGATCTAGGTCAAGGCTTTTAATCTCATTGAGCCACAGTTTCTTCAGTTGTGAAATGGAGATTTATTCAACAAATATATATTGAATGCCCACAATGTGTCAGGTACTGTTCTAGGTGCTGGACACAGCTGTGAACAACACTTGAAAAAATCCTCACCCATGTTTATATTCTATTGTGTGTGTAGGAGGAGGGGACACTGTGTAGAATCAAGTAATAAAGCAATGAAAAAGTGAAATACGTACTGTGTCAAATGCTTATAAGTATAAAAGAGAACAAGAAATCAGGGAGAGTGTGAGGCCATGTCTGTTGGGGTAGAGATGGGGAGCTGAGAGAATGGTGAAGAGTTAGAATTGTAAATAGGATGGTCAAGGAAGTCTTCACCGAGAAACAAAGATACCAAGGAGGGAAAGGGAGGGAGTCATACAGATATCTGAAAGAAGACTCTTCCAGCAGAAGGAAGAGCTAGCAAAAAGGGTTTGAGGCAGGGCCCTCTCTGGTGAGATCAAGGGGAAAAAGTCAGAGTGGCTGAAACAGACTGAATGGAAATGAAGAGGGCATGGGAACAACAGAGGAACCACGGATGTCACCACAGTTTTCAGACTGAAAATGGAAAGATGGAGCTTCCAGCTACAGAAATGGGAAAACCTTGGGGGAGGACCATATATGATTTTAGACAAGTTAATTCTGAGATTCCTATCACTCACTGCCCAGGTGAGATATTAAGAAGTCAGTTGAATAGTCAAGTCTGGAGTTAGCAGTGGGGATCAAGCTGCACATAGAACTATGGAAGTTGTCAGGTATTAAAGACATTTCAAGTCATTCCAAGAACTGGTGTAAGTAGAGAAGGGGAGAGGTCCAAAAATGATGAGGGAAGTAGAGGAAGGTCAGGAAATTGCAGTGTTACAAGGGACAATTGTAAGCTGAGGAGGAGGAAGTGAGCTTCTAGGTGAAATGCTGTAGGTAAGTTAATACTCTCTTCACAGCATTTGGGCATGAATTAAATAAAAACAATATTTGTACAACACGACATAATACCCCGCATAGCATCTGGCACAAAACAAGAACCCAGTCAATGCTTTTTTTTTTTTTTTTAAAGAATCTATTTGGGACCTCCCAAAGTAAAATTTAATCATATTTATAATTTCATAAATATACTTTATCTGCTAATAAAATGCATGACTTTATATCTCTGAGGACAATGAAACTTTTAAAATGTGAGGAAATAAAATATATCTTAGAGGAATTTCATAAAAGCTTAAAGTAGATTCTCTTCCCCATAAATGTTTTTATACTTTAACAAAATGTAATAGTGAGAAATCATATGTGATACACAGAATTTGCTTCATAACTGAATTTTTAGGAATAAGTCTTTTCATCGTTAAGGGACAGCTAGAAGGAGGGAGGGATGATGAAAGGAAATTGGAACAAAATAAGGGATTCTTCATACTTAATCTCTGTGATACTCTGTCAGGTGCTTTAAGTGCATCTCTCTTAATCTGCACATTAACCCGGCAAATAGGAGATGGCTCTTTCCAACCACTGGAAAGAGAGTGGCCCAAATGTATCTGCTGTGATGATACCTTCCATGTGAGCTGTGGGCTGTGAGGCCTCCCATATAAGTGTTTTCTCCAAATTCCAAGAACCATTTATCCTAAGGGAGAAGCTGTATTAGTTATTTGCACCGAAAAGTGCAATGACCAAAGGCTGGAGATATTATTTGTCCCCAGTAGTGTCTTCAGCCATACCTCCAATCAAAGTTTGGAATGATGTGAATAAGTAAATGCAATATCAAGATTTTCTATCTCTTCTGGCCCAAGTTCTTCATTCTTTGTTGGAGATAAGCAAGGCCAAATGATTTCCTTCTAATCATATAACCAGATGACAGGAAAGGATTCAGGAGGCCTAGCCAAGTGTACCAGCTCTCTGCTCTTGTCTTGTGATGCCCACACACAACACCTCTGAGCAAGTGAGCCTAGACTACTAAAGAATGCTCTCACCTGTGTCATCTGCAGATTTTCTGTAGACTAGACTCTTTGTCAGAAATGGCCATAAGGCTTTGCCTTGGAGGTGAATACAAAGATTGAACACAGATATTTTGAGTATTCTTGTGACTCATGGATTCAGTTTGCACAGGACACTGGGTTCTTCAAGGTCTCACTCACTAAATGGGGTTCCACAAGCACATGTAAAATCTGTGTGGGAGTGGGAGAGAGAGTGACCCCCATTCATGGGATCTGTGCTGTAGCACAAGATAATTTAACGACCTTTGTGAAACATCCATCCTCTCAGAATGTAAAATTCTCTGAGAGCTGAGACTATGTTTATTGCTGCCAAAAAATATAAACCCCATCATCTAGTGTATACTTCGTATTCAATAAACATTTGCTATTTGAATGAATTCTGCTTCATTCTACCTGCCTGACAAATCTCAATCCCATTGTTAGCTGAAGAGATGCCCATATAGACTATTTTTAACATCACCACTTTAGACCAAGGGATAGAGGAATGTGAATAATTCCTCTGGAAAGTGTAGAGCCGCATACTTTGAAATTCAGAGTCTTCAACTAGGGGGACTGTTCAGTCTGCTGGACTGTATACTCTATGAGAGCAGGAACCATATTTATCTCACTCACCATTTTTTCCCAGAGGCTTCACAGTCCCTAGTGTATGTTAATTGTTAATAATCAGTTTTTAAACAGTTAATTTATCAAAAAAGATATTTGATGAATAGCAGTGATAAAAATGGACAGGATCAGCCTTAAGTGCTAGAAGTAAAGACAGTTATGAGAGTCCTGTGGTGAGCTCCACTGGGTGAATTTCTCTTCATCACCCTTTCTTTGGGTGTACTAAATAACTTCCTGGGACTGAGCATGCAGCAGACACCCAAGAAATATTACTTTAAGGTAGATTTTGTTCAAAGAAAACAAGAGACGTCAGAGAAGATGGTCAATTAATAGAAAATGGTCTGATAGGACAGTTAATGTGTTAACTGGTGTTCAGAATCTGATTATCTAAAAAAATTTTATTTAGTGCTATCTTGAATCTCTGTGCCAAATGTATTAAAAATGGTTTTGTGAAACTGCAGCCATTTCAACAATATCTTGAAATTCAAGTACCACATCTTTGTTGAATTAAATAACAATGTTCCACATAGTGGTTAGGTAAAGGCCAAGAACTGTTTAGGTCTTAATTCTCATTGTAGAGAGTAAGTAGTCATAATATATTTATAAAAATATTTTAATCTTCAATTATATCTGTATAGATATAAACAAAATTGGAACTGACAGTGGCCTCAACTGAGATATAACAAGGTCCCTCAAAGCTGAAGAAGCCCTGGCATTAGTAATGATTTTCATTACTCCCCAGAAACTATGTATGGTTACATTTTGTTATGCCAATGGTTTCCTTAGAGCTGTGATGCCAGTTATGGGTAATTACCCAATAGAAACAGAAACAAATAATACATTTTCATCATTCCTTCATCATCCATAAATAAGGCTGTATCTGCTATTCAACTGCATAAAGATAAAACATATTATTATGATTTTTTAACCTGGTAAGGGCAGTGATTCTTAATCATTATCTGGAACTAAAAAAGGTCAGTGAAGACCTGCTAAGCGGTCCAAAATTGGTCCATAACACAAGCTGAGCTACACTTCAGTTTGGATGCATGCAGCTAAATGAAACATGTTTTATTCTGAATGATTTTACTTTTAGAAACTTACCAACTTGCAATGTGTAGAGGATTAAATGGAGATAAAAATCATCCAAAATATTTGGCACTGTGCCTAGTTCAAACGGGCACTTGGAAATGTTATTTCCTGCCACTCATCTCCCTCCTGCTGCACTTCTTGAGAGCTCTTAATCATGACTGTTCAGCTACATTATGTCTGAGCACCACGACTGTTAAGCTCCCTGAAAGGATGCCTTTTGATTTTGACTCTAAGTATCTCCTTACTCTTTCTTCCCCTATCTCCTCTTCTTCTTTCTTTACTACTTCAAATTAGGACATTCATTCAGGTAGTTGAAAGTAGATTAGTTACAATGTGATAAAACTTAAGCCACTAGACAGATGAGAGATGCTAAGTAACGGTTAAGAAGAAAGAAAGAAAGAAAAGGAAAGAAAGAAAGAAAGAAAGAAAGAAAGAAAGAAAGAAAGAAAGAAAGAAAGAAAGAAAGAAAGGGAGGGAGGAAGGAAGGAAAGAAGGAAGGAAAGGGAGAGAAAGAAAAGAAAGAAAAAAGCCCTAAGATATTAAAGGCCCTTGCTAACCTGTGTTATTAGACCTAAGATATTCAAGGAGGACGGCCCTTTCCTTTTACCCTTCCCAGAACCAGTCCTGAGCTAAGTGGATCTATGCTTCTCTTAGGAATGCAGCAAGGAAGACCTTTTGTTCCTCCAAAGTGATTCTTGGGCAAAATGTCTTCATGAACTGTTACCCACAAAAGTAGTTGTGGTGATCGGGTTGTGATTTGAAGCTTCAGGGTGACCTTGACCAGACAAGGCAAAAGCTACCTAATGACCCACTTCTACCTCCTGTATGGCCTTGTCTAAGTCTTTGGGCAGCTCGCTTTTGAATAAGAGACTCTGTCAAACTTCCCATAGTATCTTTAGGTTCATCTTTCTGGGCTTGATATATGTCTGTCTTTACTTGTGACTCCAGGTTTTGGTTTGGGGTTTAGATGTGTTTATCCTTTGGGTGCTAAATCTGACCCTCACCTCATTTTGCTTCTAAACTTAGTGCTGTTAGGTCTTGGTTTCAGGTATTTATCTACTTGCCTTATTTCTTGATTAGAGTTCTGACCTTTGCTTTTGGGGGATAATGTTTGACCTTCAAATTGTGTCCCTTAATCTGCTTCCTTATTCATGTTTTCTTTCAAATGATCCTACTTGTTGAAATTTTCCTCAATTTTCAAAATCTAGTTTAATTGCATTCTCTTCCAAGAAGCCTCTCCCAATCCTCTCAGTTAGAATAGACTTTTCTTCTCTTGGCTTCTGTGTTTTCTGTATCTCAACATTTCTCCAATTTTTCCTTAAATGTGAAACTATCTTACAGCAAGGATCTCCTTCCAAGCCTATGCCTGTGAAATGCCCTGGACAAAGTAGTATCCTCAATTTACTGAATTGAAGTGCTGACCATTCCACCATTGTGATGCTTTGTAGTGGTCAAAGTTTAAGGGCTGACCGTAGATGTCAGCCAGACTAGAGCTACAGGACATGTGGCATACAAGAACAGACCTGTTTAATATCAGGTTTTGTTGTGGTCAAGTCCCAAACTTGACCATTATTCCAAGGGGATAAAAAGAAAAAAAAAGCTCTATGGGGTCAGATGCAAAGGATAGGACTCGAGTTTGGAGTGAATTTCTGAGAAGACTTGAAATCGAGTTGCATGCAATTGTGGATTTCATGGATAGAAAGACCATGGATTTGTTCTCCAGTTCCCATAAAACAAAGGTGAAGGGGGTTTCAGCTAATATTAAGAAGGGCTAAATGTCAAGAAACTTAAAGGAATTATGACTTTTTATAGTGAGTAATATACTTAATGAAGTCATTCTTCCAACCTGCTACTTTATAAGATGTTTCTATAAATTCAAAACTGCCCTTCTAGTATCCTTCAGCTGTGGTATGGTAGAAAGAGAACTTGACTTGGAATTAGGCAGTCTGATTTAGGAACTGGCTTTTCACTACCAGAAAAAGGAGCATGGTAAAGTCACTTAAATGCTCTGATTCTCATCTCCCCGCTACCTCCTGCAAAAGGAGGATATAGTAGATCCTGCTGGTGCCCATCCATATCCTCTTTCTCCTGGGCTAGTGAATCTATCCTCTAGCTGCTAGAAATGCTGGCTAAAAATGACTTATAGCTGCCCCCTTGCCAAGAGAAGTGCCCTTGTATTGAGTGGTTATACACCCGCATTCTTCCTCTGATAGCTCACAGCCAATGAGAAGCTGACATCAGTGATGGGGAGTAATAATGCCTATCTCACAGAGTAGTTAGGATGAAATAAGGTAGCATACATAAAAATGCCTAGGATGCTAAAGTAAGTGTTAAAATTTAAAAAAAAAAGAAAGAAAAGAAAAAGGGAAAAAAGGGAACTAAGAAAATTGTAGCCATGTATTGCTAATCTATAAAGTTAGATTCATGATGTCAAAGAGTAGAGTCATGACCTTCTATACTTTCCAGGTCAGAATCCTGGGTAGAATGGTTGGCACATCTAAATGGCATTTATGTTCTTGTATGAGGAACAAGCTTTCTAAATCATCATAAGAAATGCTGTCTCACGGCAGTGTCAATAACATGTGAGGTAAGAAGATGTCCTCCATGTTAGACTGTCTTCCTTAACAACTTCCTGGCAAGTTACAAATATTCATACTTTCAAGTAAGTAGAATGTTTGACATGGCTACTCTTGACTCACTGGAAGCTGATTTAAGATTTCCTTTGATTTAGGTCTTCAAAGTGAGCAACTATAAGTAATTCTCTCAACAAATGACAGTGATAATAATTGAGCTATATATTGGGTGCCTATAGTGTGTTGATTATTCTACATACATACATCATATTGGGTAATCCTTCAAGGTACTTATAATTATCCCAAATTTGCACACTGGAACCAGAGACTCTGTCATTTAATGACTTGCTGAAGGTCATACCACTGGCAAGTGTGTCAGACTCAGGGTTGGAAGCCAGGATTGTCTGCTCATACATTCTGTGCTATGTAGAGCTAAATTAGGGCCACATGAAGACAAATTCATGTCTATATTTTTATTTTATAAGTTAGACCCAAGCCTAAACACCAGAACACAGAAGAGGGGTAAATATAATGGTATGAACTACTTTTAGCTCAGATATTTACCAAAAACCAGCAAAGAGATAACTGAGAACCATTAAAGGAGGGTCCTTGTCTATTGATGAATAGTAACTGAGGAACTGAGTGGTATAATTATTTCATAAAACATGAGCATGTGGACTAAGGTGAGGGATTATTCTTTATTTTTTTTTAACATCTTTATTGGAGTATAAATGCTTTTCAATGGTGTGTTACCTTCTGATTTATAACAAAGTGAATCAGCTATACATGTACATATATCCCCATATGTCCTCCCTCTTGCGTCTCCCTCTAACCCTCCCTATCCCACTCCTCTAGGTGGTCACAAAGCACTGAGCTGATCTCCCTGTGCTATGCGGCTGCTTCCCACTAGCTATCTACCTTACATTTGGTAGTGTATATATGTCCATGCCACTCTCTCACTTTGTCCCAGCTTACCCTTCCCCCTCCCCATGTCCTCAAGCCCATTCTCTACGTCTGCGTTTTTATTCCTGTCCTGCCCATAGGTTCTTCAGAACCATTTTTTTTTTCTTTTTGATTCCATATATATGCGTTAGCATACAATACTTGTTTTTCTCTTTCTGATTTACTTCACTCTGTATGACAGACTCTAGGTGCATCCATCTCACGGCAAATAACTCAATTTCATTTCTTTTTATGGCTGAGTAATATTCCATTGTATATATCTGCCACATCTTCTTTATCCATTCATCTGTCAATGGACACTTAGGTTGCTTCCTTGTCCTGGCTATAGTAAATAGAGTTGCAATGAACATCATGGTACATGACTCTTTTTGAATTATGGTTTTCTCAGGGCATATGCCCAGTAGTGGGATTGCTGGGTCGTATGGTATTTCTACTATAGATTTTTAAGGAACCTCCATACTGTTCTCCAGAGTGGCTGTATCAATTTACATTCCCACCAACAGTGCAAGAGGGTTCCATTTTCTCTACACCCTCTCCACCATTTGTTCTTTGGAGATTTTTTGATGATGGCCATTCTGACTGGTGTGAGGTGTTTCCTCATTGTAGTTTTGATCTGCATTTCTCTGATGATTAGTGATGTTGAGCATCCTTTCATGTGTTTGTTGGCAATCTGTATATCTTCTTTGGAGAAATGTCTGTTTAGGTCTTCTGCCCATTTTTGGATTCAGTTGTTTGCTTTTTTGATATTGAGCTACATGAGATGCTTGTAGGTTTTGGAGATTAATCCTTTGTCAGTTTCTTCCTTTGCAAATGTTTTCTTTCATTCTGAGGGTTGTCTTTTTGTCTTGTTTATGGTTTCCTTTGCTGTGCAAAAGCTTTTACGTTTCATTAGGTCTCATTTGTTTACTTTTATTTTTATTTCCATTTCTCTAGGAGGTGGGTCAAAAAGGATCTTGCTGTGATTTATGTCATAGAGTGTTCTGCCTATGTTTTCCTCTAAGAGTTTTATAGTGTCTGGCCTTACACTTAGGTCTTTAATCCATTTTGAGTTTATTTTTGTGTATGGTGTTAGGGAGTGTTCTAATTTCATTCTTTTACATGTAGCTGTCCGGTTTTCCCAGCACCACTTATTGAAGAGGCTGTCTTTTCTCCATTGTATATTCTTGCCTTCTTTATCAAAGATAAGGTGACCATATGTGCGTGGGTTTATCTCTGGGCTTTCTATCCTATTCCATTGATCTATATTTCTGTTTGTGTGCCAGTACCATACTGTCTTGATTACTGTATGTTTGTAGTATAGTCTGAAGTCAGGGAGCCTGATTCCTCCAGCTCCGTTTTTCTTTCTCAAGAGTGCTTTGGCTATTTGGGGTCTTTTGTGTTTCCATACAAATTGTGAAAATTTTTGTTCTAGTTCTGTGAAAAATGTCATTGGTAGTTTGATAGGGATTGCATTGAATCTGTAGATTGCTTTGGGTAGTAGAGTCATTTTCACAATGTTGATTCTTCCAATCCAGGAACATGGTATATCTCTCCATCTCTTTGTATCATCTTAAGTTTCTTTCATCAGTGTCTTATCGTCTTCTGCATACAGGTCTTTTGTCTCCTTAGGTAGGTTTATTCCTAGGTATTTTATTCTTTTTGTTGCCATGGTAAATGAGAGTGTTTCCTTCATTTCTCTTTCATATTTTTCATCATTAGTGTATAGGAATGCAAGAGATTTCTGTGCATTAACTTTGCATCCTGCTCTTTTACCAGATTCTTTGATTAGCTCTAGTAGTTTTCTGGTAGCATCTTTAGGATTCTCTATGTATAGTATCATGTCATCTGCAAACAATGACAGTTTTACTTCTTCTTTTCCAATTTGGATTCCTTTTATTTCGTTTTCTTCTCTGATGTGGCTAAAACTTTCAAAACTGTGTTGAATAATAGTGGTGAGAGTGGACAACCTTGTCTTGTTCCTGATCTTAGTGAAAATGGTTTCAGTTTTTCACCATTGAGAACGATGTTGGCTGTGGGTTTGTCATATATGGCCTTTATGACGTTGAGGTAAGTTCCCGCTATGCATACTTTCTGGAGAGGTTTTATCATAAATGGGTGTTGAATTTTGTCAGAAGCTTTTCTGCATCTATTGAGATGATCATATGGCTTTTCTCCTTCAATTTGTTAATATGGTGTATCAAATTGATTGATTTGTGTATATTGAAGAATCTTTGCATTCCTGGGATAAACCCCACTTGATCGTGGTGTATAATCCTTTTAATGTGCTGTTGGATTCTGTTTGCTAGTATTTTGTTGAGGATTTTTGCATCTATGTTCATCAGTGATATTGGCCTGTAGTTTTCTTTCTTTGTGACATCTTTGTCTGGTTTTGATATCAGGGTGATGGTGGCCTTGTAGAATGAGTTTGGGAGTGTTTCTCCCTCTGCTACATTTTGGAAGAGTTTGGGAAAAATAGGTGTTAGCTCTTCTCTAAATGTTTGATGGAATTCACCTGTGAAGCCATCTGGTCCTGGGCTTTTATTTGTTGGAAGATTTTGAATCTCAATCTCAATTTCAGTGCTTGTGATTGGTCTGTTTATATTTTCTATTTCTTCCTGGTTCAGTCTCGGAAGGTTGTGCATTTCTAAGAATTTGTCCATTTCTTCCAGGTTGTCCATTTTATTGGCATAGAGTTGCTTGTAGTAATCTCTCATGATCCTTTGCATTTCTGCAGTGTCAGTTGTTACTTCTCCTTTTTCATTTCTAATTCTATTGGTTTGAGTCTTCTCCCTTTTTTTCTTAACGAGTCTGGCTAATGGTTTATCAATTTTGTTTATCTTCTGAGAGAACCAGCTTTTAGTTTTATTGATCTTTGCTATCGTTTCCTTCATTTCTTTTTCATTTATTTCTGATCTGATCTTTATGATTTCTTTCCTTCTGCTAACTTTGGGGGTTTTTTTTTTGTTGTTCTTCTTCTTCTTTTTCTAATTGCTTTAGGTGTAAGGTTAGGTTGTTTATTTGAGATGTTTCTTGTTTCTTGATGTAGGATTGTATTGCTATAAACTTCCCTCTTAGAACTGCTTTTGCTGCATCCCATAGATTTTGGCTTGTCGTGTTTTCATTGTAATTTGTTTCTAGGTATTTTTTGATTTCCTCTTTGACTTCTTCAGTGATCTCTTGGTTATTTAGTAGTGTATTGCTTAGCCTCCATCTGTTTGTACTTTTTGGTTTTTTCCCTGTAATTGATATCTAATCTCATAACGTTGTTGCTGGAAAAGATACTTGATACAATTTCAGTTTTCTTAAATTTAACAAAGCTTGATTTGTGACCCAAGATATCATCTATCCTGGAGAATGTTCCATGAACACTCGAAAAGAAAGTGTATTCTGTTGTTTCTGGGTGGAATATCCTATAAATATCAATTAAGTCCACCTTGTTTAATGTATCATTTGAAGCTTGTGTTTCCTTATTTATTTTCATTTTGGATGATCTGTCCCTCGGTGATATTGGGGTGTTAAAGTCTCCTAATATTATTGTGTTACTGTCAATTTCCCCTTCTATGGCTGTTAGCATTTGCCCTTTGTATTGAGGTGTTCCTATGTTGGGTGCATAAATATTCACAATTGTTATATCTTCTTCTTGGATTGATCCCTTGATCATTATGTAGTGTCCTTCTTTGTGTCTTGTAATAGTCTTTGTTTTAAAGTCTATTTTGTCTGATATGAAAATTGCTACTCCAGCTTTCTTTTGATTTCCATTTTCATGGAATATCTTTATCTATCCCCTCACTTTCAGTCTATATGTGTCCCTAGGTCTGAAGTGGGTCTCTTTTAGACAGCATCTACACGGGTCTTGTTTTTGTATCTATTCAGCCAGTCTATGTCCTTTTATTGGAGCATTTAATCCACTTACATTTAAGGTAATTATTGATATGTATATTCCTATTACCATTTTCTTAATTGTTTTGTGTTTGTTATTGTAGGTCTTTTCCTTCTCTTGTGTTTCCTGCCTAGAGAAGTTTCTTTAGCATTTGTTGTAAAGCTGGTTTGGTGGTACTGAATTCTCTTAGCTTTTGCTTGTCTGTGAAGTTTTTAGTTTCTCTGTTGAATCCGCATTAGATCCTTGCTGGGTAGAGTAATCTTGATTGTAGGTTTTTCCCTTTCATCACTTTAAATATGTCCTGCTACTCCCTTCTGGCTTGCCGAGTTTCTGCTGAGAAATCAGCTTTGTGGTTCATAAGGTGAGGGATATGCTTAATATTTACATATTTCACAGCTTGGGAAAGAAAATCCTCCCCACTTAGGGTGCATTGTTGCTCAATATTTTAATGTCATTGTGAGTACATGATTCAAAGTTTGAAGGAAGATGTGGGTAGCGAGAAGTTTGCAGACTCAGTCACCGCAAAAGATAAACACAAGCTACCAATAGTGGGATCGAGTTAACCTGACTTTAGGAAGCTACGTAAAAATGTTATTGCTAAACAGAAATGTTTCAAGTCTCCCATGAAATATTTTTGGCATGACCTCCTTTTTCAATAAATGCTCTCCAAAATTGGTTACTGTTTGAGAAATGTTGATCATTTTCTCCTTCAAAGATGGCAGTCAAACAGTATGGTGCGTACTAATGTGAATCTATTCTGAAAACATTTCAGAAGCATCAATGTATGATGTGTGAAAATTCTCTCCAGGTTCATTAATTGTATTCTTAACAATTGCTCAAAATTCAAGGTGCTAATGATGATTGCTTATTAAAATACATCTAATCTGGAAATTAATACAGGTAATATTTACTAGATAGATTCTAATCTTTCTCTTTTTTACAATTCCTTTGAAATAATTTGTTTATTTCCCTAAAGATGCTCAAATTATCCCAAGCCAAGGGACAAGATGTCAAAATAACACACCAGTAAACTAAAGACTAGCTGACCTACTAGGGTAGTTCAAATAAATAACAAGTTTAGACTAGACATAGGTAGAGATTACTGTAAACATTCCTTGTAATTCTTGGTTATCCTTTAGAATAGCATATTCAAGCTTGATTATATAAGAGCTCATATATGTTAAAAGACAGTATGATTTAAAACGTGCACACACATCAGATGTGTGAATTCTTTTCTGAAATATACAAAATTTTACAGTTTTTTAAAGGAGAAAGATGACAAAAGCAAACTATATCATGGTGTGGTTATAGCTATACTTTGGGAAACTTCAACATTTTGTGACTGATTGGATTGAGTAACTTTAAAATATATGACATTTACTTTTCCTGACAGCTCCATTAAATGATAGCAACCCTGTTGAGGTTCCATGTGTAAACTCATCACAAGGACAACTTCAGAAAGGAATGATGAAGATGAGGCTAACCCATTAGTTTAGTAGATGAAGAATCATGGCCAAAAGAGATGAAGTGGTTTTCCCAGGGTCACAGAGCAGACAAGCAGCTGAGCAAGAGCTCAGAAACCAACCCCCTGATATCCTAGCCAGTGTAAACTGCCTGGAAAGTGCAGGGAAGGAGAAATTGTGTAAAAGCATTTAATGTGTTTAATTATCAGCCTTTGATATGTCAGGATAGACTTCATTATCTGTAGTTTGTCTGGTCTGGTGAGCATGCAACAAGATTTTAATAGCTGAGTCCTATAAATGTATTATTTTGAAAAAATCACCCAAATCTCTGAGTGAAAGGGAAATAAAGGGAAATGATTTGTTTAGGTCAGTCCATTAGATGAAACCCCAAATCCAAGTCAGATAGAAGTCGTGACATATAGATTAGTTCTGGTGCCATAAATAATGTAGTCCCTTTTAATGTTTAGAGGTTTTGTCCCACTTTGTAAGTAGAAATCTCTTGCCCGTGAAAAAACATTGCCAAATATTTCTGACTCCCTGAATTGTAGCTGCATTTTAGGTTCCAGATACACGATAAGTGAAAAATAGAAAATATTATCTGCAATGTAGAATTTGGACTAGATGAACACTTACAGCTCTCAAATCCTAGGTTTGACCCTGGCCCATTGCTATCTCTTGTGTACAATGGGATTACATGAGATAAATTTATCCATTCTGCTAGGATCAGCAAATGGGAGAAAAAGCATTCCACGTTAATGATTATTTATTAGTGTTCTCAGTATTCCAGAATCCAAATGCCATAGAACTTTAACATAGCCTGAAAACAGAGAGGTTTAGATAAGGCTTTCTCAAATAATTATTGTAATAGTGAGAAACTTGGACACAAGGCACACATCATCACCTTCATGATTTCTTCATTATGCAGATGTTGCAGATTGTGCAGTTTCTTTATTATGATGCTTCACTGTTCTGTCAGATGTGCATCAGGGGTGAATGCAAAAGACTTGTAGATTCTTAGTGTTGGAAGAGCGTCGTAGCTCATGGTATGGGGTTAAGAAGGCAGGCTCTGGAATTTGATATCAGTTTGACTCTTGATCTGCTACTTAGTCCCTGTGGGACCTTGGACAACCTGCATAACCTCTTCTGCCTCAGAGTCCCCATCTGCAAATTGAGAACAGTAGTAGTACCGACCTCTTAGGGGTGTTGTAAGATTAAAGGACTTACTGCTTGGAAAGCCCAGAAGAAAGTTCCTGTCACATAGAAAATGCACTGTTCAGTAATCTTTGCTCTAACTGCCTAAGATTTTCATTTAGTAGATGAGGAAAGTGAAATCTATCAGGATCAAGTGATTTTCTTTATATTTCAGAGAATAGAGCTTTACCTGCTATAGATTTAAATCCATGCAATTAATCCCAATGGTTTCTACCCTGTGGAATGTCATCTGGTAATGACTGCTCATTTTGGACTTTGAAAATCACTTTTTTCAGAAAAAAAGTGAGTTCAGTCTGATTCATGTAATCCTTCATACGATTACTTCAAGTCTGACCTTATAAGTCATTGGAATTTGTAATCGTCTGTGTGTTAGGAGAAATAGGAATGTCCTACGACAAAAATAATTTCCCTTCACCCACTGACTGATGCTTGAAATTCTCTTTAGTTTAAGGATCTGTTCCTTGTTCAAACACACATTTTTCTAATATGGAGAACACTTCAAGTTTTATTAATCACTTTTGTTATATGGTAAAAAGCAAATTAAAAGGGAGGTTTTGAAAAGGGGGAAAGAAGAGAAAACAAAGATCCTGGGCCCTTGAAGTAGAGCATAGAATTGGGATGGCTTGGGAACTTTGAGAGCAGACTTCTCCACAATTCTACTTATAATCAACTCTCCACTTGAATATTCCTGAAATAACATTTGCCCTGGAATTAATGAGTCTTACTCTGTTTACAGTGCACTAAGCCACATGCTGGGCACAGTGGAAGAGGTAGACACAGTCTCTGTCCTCACAGAGTGCCAATCTAGTAGGAGACAGAAAACAAACACACGTAAGTAACTACAACAAATTGTTAAGCACAGTAGAACGTAGGGGTGTGAGTAGGAGTCAGAGGGAAACCGCAGTACACCAGCACTTTTCACTCCTGTGAGCAGAGTAGCTCTAATGACACAGGAGAGCGCAGAGGGAGCCTAGGGATTTGGGACCAGATGTGGGAGCCTGATGACCCATACGAGTGAGAAATTCCTTCGAAAGCATTTGTTTTAACTTAAAGATGCAAGCAACATTTCCTACTTAGTAATTTTCCCCTTGATTATTTCAATGCATTATAAAAGTAATATTTTAATTTACACCCATTGAAACTGATGCTCCATGGAGATGCCCACTTTGATCTGTGGCTTCTTGTACAATCTTGTACAATGTTGTGTAACCATGAGGACCAGGATGCTCCTATCTGGTGCTTGGTGGTATGAAAGCACGAGGCCTAACACTGACAACATTTCCTGTGTTCGTGTCACCATATGTCATCTTCAGTTGCCTGTATAGTCCATCAAAAACTCTTGAGTCATGGCCAGGAGGGAAGCAAGTGTTAGACTGGCCTATGCTTTCTCTTCCATACACTAATTACAACCCGCTGGACATCCCAACACCATTTGAATCAATAACTAGCAGAGGGAGGGGAGGATCAGGGAAAAACTAAATTCATGAAGAAGATTCATGGTGGCCATAACCCTTCAGAGTTCTTAGCACTGTCAAGTGTGCCTATTGTGTGTCTAGCTCTCCTATTTGTAACCCAGTATTTATAGGTTTGTTTTTTTCTGTGCTAAGCAGCATAAAAAAGAAGATGCTAGTATATGGTCATTTGGGAAATAAATAAAGCTAAATTGAAGTATAGTATGAGTGTACTCTACTCTCCCCGCTCCCCTCCCACCTTTGGACATTAGTCAGAGTTTTTTATAATGATGATACTACATTTTCTTTTGTTTATACAATAAGGGAAATATATTATAATCTGTTCTAATTTCCAGGCTGAACTAATATTGTGTAGTACAAAATATTTATTTTTGAGGTTGAATTTTCTGAATGTAAATTTTGTGTTTAAAATAATATTGATATCACTAATTTTTAGATTCAGTGTTTAGAATTTTTTATTAAAAATTTAGTGGAAAGCATTAATAAATTTTAATAAAAATTCATTTGTACCTAACACCATGCTTAGCATTTAAGGGCTTTCAATAAATATTAATCCAATGGATAAATGAAAGAAAAACATTAATGAACAAAATTAATCACAGAATCCCTTTTAAGAACATAGTGAAAGATGGAGGCAAGCACTGCCATAATTTTATGCTAGATAAATTCTCAACATTTTCTACTACTTGTGTATTTTGACAAATTAATATATAAGGTCGACTCATCGAAAACTTCAATTAAATGGCTTTATCAGTTTATATTGAAAATCATTTTTAAACTTTAAGTGAGTCAAATGAATCATCATTCTATCATTCTGTAATTTTGGTCAACTGTCATTACAAACATTTTATGTATGTGTGTGTCTCCATGTATAGCTTTTAGAGTCTCTGAATTCCAGCTCAGGGTTGAATAATGTTGGTGATAGTTTTTCTTTGGGCTGAGACCTAGGACTGTCCACTTTCTGCTGGAGTGAGAGACTAGAACTCCTGAGTTTTTATTTACTGGTTATTGAATTACTATATATGCCTAGTAAGAGGACAGAACTCAAGAAAGAGCCACCTGAATTGTTCAAAGCAAATCTTGTTCTCCTATTTTGGGAAGGAGGGGAAAAGGTCCTTTCATGACCATCCTTTATATTGTTTATAGGCAGAAATTAGTTGAAATGTGTCTGCATTGTTGGCTACCTTTATTTTTTTTGTTGATTAAGTATCATCTCTAAGTCATCTAGTTAATTGTTGATCATCCATGAGTTATGTAACTGAATTGTCATTTTCCGGTTCAGCTTCCTATATGTGTTCACATACTAAGTAATTTGTGCCCTGCTTAGTATGGTGTTAATGAAGAAAGAAAGAAAGAAAAAAAAAAACAGAATTGGTTGGCCCGATAAAGACTGAACAATAATTGCAAAAAAACTGGGGGAAAATAGGCACTGAGGGAGCTGGATCCTCCTAACGCCTTGCTTCCTCTTTTCAGTGCTGGGAAAGAAAGCTAGCTTCTAATCCTGTCTAAAGCAAGCTTGCCTAAAGAAATTGAAATTTCTTTCAGAGGGTCGTCGAAAAGATGGAGCCAGCATGAATCATTTTATCTGTTGCTACTATAGAAACTATTTGCACTGTTTTATAGAAATTACTAATATACAAATTATTAGCTCATTTTAAAAGACTGTCTTAACACCTACAAGTTTAACATGTAAAAATGAAACCAGAAAATTTTAGGGAAGCAGCACTTTGGTTAGTAGCTTTATGTGTTTATGAGAAGTTGAATGAAGAGTTGTTTACCTGAATTTGGTAAATTTAGATTTATATTTGACATGTCTGTTTGGTTAGTAGGGAAATGGATAGAACAGAATCTGTCCCAGGAAAGCTTTATTAAGTCACATCCAAAGGGAATTTACTTTCCATGACATTATATTTTCCTTGACATAGAGTTTTGCCTTTCTTGCTCCCTACCCTCTACCAGAAATACAAATAACCTGCGCACGGAAAAGATTTTAACCAAAATTTTAAGATAAACTTCATGTAGCTTCCTCTATATCATTTTGTGACTCTTAACAGCAAAGTTAGAGACATTTACACAACTGATGATCTATCCACAGGAAATCAATGCCTTATTATTCTTACTTTTGAGGCATCTTGTGAGAGAAAATTCATTGAGGAAGGGGGATTTAAAGGGAGATTTCCAAAATCCTCAGGAAGTTCTGCACGCAGTCAAAGGGCTCATACTCATGACTCCTGCAGCACATCTGCAAACGGCATTGCACAGGAATTTCTTCTGAGTCATGCCTCAGGAATTCATCACAGTGGCATCTGCTGAGGAAATGTGGATGGTCACCGTTACCACTCTGCTGCTGAGTCAGGACTCCTGGAAGGGTTCTTCTATTCAGGAGATGTTTTTAACGTGTTCACCATAGGCTAGGATCTTGGGATTCATTTCAGACCCTGTTACACAGAAGTCACTGACCAGAAGGGAGAAACAAAAGAAATCACTTACGATACGGTATATGAGGCTATAGCTGTGGGGATTAAAGTCTGTTCCCTGGATAGGCAACATCTGGGAACTTGTAAAAATGCGAAATCTCCGGCCCTGCAGACCTTCTGAGACAGAAACTCTAGGAGTAGAGTTACAAGATTTGTGTTTTAACGAGACTTGCAGGTGATTTTGCTGTTCCCAGCAGGCTAGAGGTAGGCTCACATAATCAAGGGAGGGCAAATCAGGAGGCCCAAACCCAGATGGGGCAGGTTGAGGGCAAGTTGGAGAGGATCTTTGTAAATGATCAGTACGTTTGCTGAGACTTTGCCTAGATCTTGTAAAGGATCAGTGGGTTTGTTGAGAAAAAGGGTGGGCGGGGGGAGTGGAGAAATATGTTCCAGACAGCATGCACTGGGCTCCAAGAGCCAAGAATAGAAGGACCGAAGCCAGAGGAGAGGAGACAGACAGATCCAGAAGAGCTCAGGGGAGAAGGACTTTCTTCAAGCCGAGGAGTGCGGATTTTATCTTGAAGATCACTGAAGATTAAAACCAGGAGAGACATGGTTAGATTTGCATTTTAGAAAGTTCACTTGGCAGGAATGAGTGGATGGTGAAGGGATGAAGATTGAGGTTAGACCAGGGAGGAGATTTCTGTGGTGATCCAGACCAGACAGGAGGGCTCAGCCCAGCGCAGTGGGTGGAGCTGGGGAAGGGGACGAACCCCAAATAGAAGAGATGTTTGAAAAAGTTATTTGGAAAAACCACATGTTATAATATATTATAAGTGCTAAAAAGCATGAGGCGTACGTACTGACTGATAGTGAATGCCGACAAGAGAGTGGAAGGTGAAATAAATGGAACGGACAATTGTCTGTACAGTACAATACAAATTTTGAAATATATGCTCATAAAAGCAGACAATATTGGAACGTATATATAAAAATCTTTATCTCTGGGTGGTGAGATTGCAGATAATTTTGGGTTTCTTCTTTATATTTTCTTTATTTCCCAAGTTTTCTAATACTGAATGTGAATCATATTTATAATCAGTAATTATAAATGTTGAGGAGGAAGGAAGGAAAGAAGGAAGGGAGGGAGGGAGAGAGGAAGGGAGGAAGGGTCATATTGAGGAATGAATGGGATAATGGATGGGAAGTCGGAATGGTTCCATAAACAGGGATAAATTATAATTCCTACAAGAGTCTTTTAAATTTAATCTGTCATAAAATTGCCTATAAAGCAGCCTTGACTATAGCACTGAACTCAGATATTCTATGGGGCAGTGGGGGATAGGAGGGGGAAGGGCAAGATTGGACACGAGGTAGGCACCAAGCTAGGGAAGTAAGTAGGCTGTGCACTCCCTGACTGTCCACTGGGTTAGCCAGAGCTACGAAAGTCACAAGACGGGGATACGGGCCCAGAGAGGTCATTGTCTTTGAGTCTGACTTCTCGGATGGAGGCTGCCTTACCAAAGCTGTGCCGAGGACTGGCTGCCGAGACCCTCCCCAAGCCCTCCCCCAACCCAGGCCCTGCCTCAGGGATTCGGAGCATTTGCTGCTCTAGTTGTTGAGATAAGTAGATAATCTG
The DNA here is from genome assembly GCF_965194805.1 of Balaenoptera borealis. Lineage (NCBI taxonomy): Eukaryota > Metazoa > Chordata > Mammalia > Artiodactyla > Balaenopteridae > Balaenoptera > Balaenoptera borealis. The sequence goes on along the minus strand of NC_138861.1, from coordinate 60,509,824 downwards.
AACGTGTTGGAACAGAGTTATTCAAAAGACTATTTTTGATTTCCTTGGCGGTACTCTTCCCCCCCCACCCCGCACCCCAGCCAATTTCCCTGCTGTGGGAAATGACACGCAGTTCTCCACATCATCTTCATCATCATCATCGTAACATAGAAAATCTACATAGCAACAAGATGTGTTTGCCAGGGATCTAGAATCACGAGATGATGGTAGAAAGTTTTCATGCCATTCACGGAGAAGTAACAAGTGGCTAGAATTCCAGGAGATCATACTAATGACAGTAATGGATCATTTATCACTATGCTAAGCACTTTACAAGCGTTATTATTTAATCCTCACGACAGCCCTATGAGTTTGCTTTGAAGAAAAAAGAATGTATAGGTGAGATAAACTGAGACCTCAGGCATATGATTCTAGTAAATATCAGAACCTCAGTTTGAACTAAGATAATTTTTATTCAGAAGTCAGTATGAAGAGTTCAGAAGATGGATGGTGTTGATGGTGGCACAACAATGAGAATGTACTTACTATCACTGAACTGTGCACTTACTGAACCACGGTTAGGATGGTAAATTTTATGTTATGCCTATTGTACCACAATTTTTTGAAAAAGGCGGTACTACTGTACACTGCATTAGTACCTATCCCAGAGCTGTTTTGATGTGACCATTTTAATAGTCTTTGAAGTTAAGGTAATGCATGCTTTTTGGAGAGAAAAACTGAGGTGTCCTAAACCCTTTGCTCAGCTTCTTCTTATTCATCCTTTTCTCTCTCTCCTCCTTTCACCCCTCCCCACCCTGAACAAACAGACAGACAGATGGACCGTCCCCTTTCCCCAGCACACATGCACACAATCCACAGCCACAAACTCTCTGCCCAGCCACTGTTGCCGAGGCTACATGTTAATTCTCAAGATGATTCCAAACTGAGGCAATTCAGAGCAAGCTCACTTGACCCTAACACTGTAAATGGAAGAATAAGCACCTGGGAAGCCAAATTTCCCAGAGGTTTTGGAAATTCTGATGAAGATGAAACTGAGAGGAGGTACACGTAGCAAATGACAAGCTCAGGTTTTTAAATGCAACGGCAAACACACTCACGTACACACACGCAGGAAATGAACAAGTGAACTGGCTCAGTTCCAGAAAATGAGAAAGGTCGAGGAAAAGAGGATGACATGCTTGCCTAAAATGCTGGTTGCATTTCCTGAAACTCTCTGAACCCCACCTTTTGGCAATTCTTTTGTAGACGAGAGGACGGTGTTGTCACTTTCTGACCGCAAGGTGGGGCTTGTATTGGGACAGACTGAGCAGCTCTAGGATTCTTTGTGTTTGCCTTTTCCATCTACAAACCTTTCTACAGTGCCACCTAGATATGATTAAGGGCAACCAGTAGTAGCTTACTACACACTACCTGACCAGGCTGCAGGATTCTGAAAGCACCCAGGGTGAAATTCATGCACAGCTTAAGACCTGCATCAGGAACACTTATTTAACACAGGAAAGATAAAGTATCTTATTTTTTCAGAATCCTTTTTTCTCAACATGGTATATTTGTGAAGGTAGGTAATGCTTTGCTGTGCTGTAGGGTTCTTTCATGAATCCCCTGAAAGGTCAAGGCGAACCTGAGCCACTCCCTCTTTTTCTCTCTTTTTTTAGAATATGAGTATATTGAAGAAGAGAAGGGGAGGAGAAGAAAGAAGAGGAAGAAGAAAAAGGAAAAGGCATATCAAAACAGAATTAAAAGACTTTTAAAAATAAACCAACAGTTTATATTTAATAAATTATACTCTTAAGATTGCACAAATATATTGCAATAGTCATGTTACTAAAAATATAAGCACTTCATAATGCATTCAGGCTCTGTGTCCAGGACGGGATAAACAGTTCAAAGCTGAACACTAAATATCTAATGTTTTCAATCCTGCCAATATATCTCTGTGACTGAGGGTGTGACCTTATTCAGTGATAACATTAAATACCAGCTTTAAGAGTTTTTGTGAATGCAAGACTCTGGACAAATATACTTCCATCCCTCACCCACACCCTGTTGATAAACTCTATTTATAAACCACAGATGTTATTGAATAGATTTATGGATGTGGTAGTGACGGGGCACTTTTCGGTCTTCTAAGCAGCTTCAGACCTATCAGTAGCTTTTCCTGATGTTCTTATAACCCTTACTTTCTAGGCTTAAAATGGTCTTTTGCATTATAGTTTTCAGAACTTAGGCCATCGAGATATAAACTCTACAGGCTGCTGGATCCACACCCAGCCTGGCCTTCTTTCTGTAGAGGAGAAAGGGCCCAGGCGTTGGGGTCAGAGAGACTGGGGTTCAGATATGAATTCAGATTTGAGCCCAGCTGCTTGTTTGCTTTGTGTACACAATTTTTACTCTCTTAGCCTCAGTTTTCTCACTTGTCAAATGAAGATAGCACCGAAAACATAAATTTGTGGTAAGAATTAAATACATTAACTTATAAAAAGAACCTAATATACTCAAAGCTAAATACAGATTCAATTCAATCCCTATCAAAATTCCAATGGCATTTTTCACAGAAATGGAAACAAATTCTAAAATTCATATAGAACTGCAAAAGACCCTGAATAGCCAAAGCAATCTTGAAAACAAAGAAATTGAGTTGGAGATACCACACTTTCTGATTTCGAATTATATTACAAAGCCTTAGTAATCAAAACAATATGGTACTGGCATAAAAATAGACACATAGATCAGTGGAACAGAATAGAGAGCCCAGAAATAAACCCAAGTATATACAGTCACCTAATTTTCAACAAAGGCACCAAGAACACACAATGGGGAAAGAATTGTCTTTTCAGGTAATGGTATTAGGAAAACTGGATATCCACATGCAAAAGAATGAAACTGGATCCTTATCTTACACCATACACAAAAATCAATTCAAAATGAATTAAAGACACAAATGTAGTACCTAAAACCATAAAACTCCTAGAAGAAAGCATAGGAAAAATAATCCAGGACATTGTCCCTGGCAATGGTTTTTTGGATATGACACCAAAAGTGCAGACAACGAAAGGGAAAATAAACAAGTGGGATTACATCAAACTAAATTGCCTTTGCACAGCAAAGGAAACCATCAACAAACTGAAAAGTCAACCCAGAGATTGGGAGAAAATATTTTCAAACTATATAAGTGATAAGGGGCTAATATCCAAAATATAAAAAACTCATACAACTCAATAGCAAAACAACAGCAACAAAATCCAAAAACCCAACTTGATTAAAAAAGTGGGCAAAGGACTTGAATAGACATTTTTTCCAAAGAAGACATACAAGTGGCCACAGATATATAAAAAGGTGCTCAACACCACTGATCATCTGGGAAAGGCAAACCACAATGAAACACCGCCTACACATGTTGGTACGGCTATTACAAAATAAAAAAGAAAAGAAAAACCATAAAAGATAATAAGTGTTGGCCAGGATGTGGAGAAAGGGGAACTCTTGTATACTGCTGGTGAGAATATAAATTGGTGTAGCCACTATGGAAAATAGTATGGAAGTTGCTTGTAAAACTAAAAATAGAATTACCATATGATCCAACAATCCTACTTCTGGACATATATCCTAAGAAATTGAAATCAGTACCTTGAAGAGATATCTGCACTCCCATGTTCATTGTAGCATTATTCACAACAGCCAAAATATGGAAACGATCCAAGCATTCATCAATGGATGGGTGGATCAAATCAATACATTGTATAGGGCTTCCCTGGTGGCGCAGTGGTTGAGAATCTGCCTGCTAATGCAGGGGACACGGGTTCGAGCCCTGGTCTGGGAAGGTCCCACATGCCGCGAAGCAACGGGGCCCGTGAGCCACAGCTACTGAGCCTGCGCGTCTGGAGCCTGTGCTCCGCAACAAGAGAGGCCGCAATAGTGAGAGGCCCGCGCACTGCAATGAAGAGTGGCCCCCACTTGCCACAACTAGAGAAAGCCCTCGCACAGAAACGAAGACCCAACACAGCCAAAAATAAATATAAATAAATACATAAATAAATAAATAAAAGATTACTATTAAAAAAAAATACATTGTATATCTTAAACTTATACAATGTTATATATCAATTATATCTCAATAAAGCTGGAAAAAAAAAAGAAATTTCCATATATATATATACACACACACACACACACACACACACACACACACACACACACATAATTCAGACTTAGGAAAGAAGGAGATCTTGCCATTTGCAACAACATGGATGGATGTGGAGGACATTATGCTAAGTGAAATAAGTCTGACACAGAAAGAAAAAAAAACAAAAAAAACCCCAACCTGCATAATCTCACTTATGTGTGGAATCAAAAAAGTTAAATACATAGAAGCAGAGAATAGAACAGTAGTTACCAGGGTTGAGAGGGTGGGGGAAATGGGGAGATGTTGGTTAAAGGGTACAAAGTTGCAGTTATGTAGTATGGATGAGTCTAGAGATCTAATGTACAACATGGTGACTATAGTTCATAACACTGTATGGAATACTGGAAATTTGCTAAGAGAGTAGATTTCAAGTGTTCTCATCACACAAAAAAAATGGTAGGCAATGATATGTTCATTAGCTTGACTTAGTAATCACTTTACTATGTGTGATATCAAATCATCATGCCATACACTTTAAACATATATAATTTTTATTTTTTTAAAAAAGAACCTAGTACAGTGACTGGAACACAATAAATTTTAATCTATCCCTCACTTCCACCTCATTCCTGCCTCAGTCTTCTTTTTTTTTTTTTTTATAAATTTATTTATTTATTTTTGGCTGTGTTGGGTCTTCGTTTCTGTGCGAGGGCTTTCTCTAGTTGCGGCAAGCAGGGGCCACTCTTCATCGCAGTGTGCGGGCCTTTCTCTGTCGCGGCCTCTCTTGTTGTGGGGCACAGGCTCCAGACGCGCAGGCTCAGTAGTTGTGGCTCACGAGCCTAGTTGCTCCGCGGCCTGTGGAATCTTCCCAGACCAGGGCTCGAGCCCGTGTCCCCTGCATTGGCAGGCAGATTCTCAACCACTGCGCCACCAGGGAAGCCCTGCCTCAGTCTTCTTTGCACTACCAGCTATAGCCACCACTTCATGCAGCTATGGTTGTAATTAAGGAGCTCTACTCAGGATGCAGTTGGAAGACTCCTATTAAGCAAGAATTGCACCATACCTAAATAATTTGACAACAGTAGTTTAGATGCTGCCTCAAGTATCTAAGCTGGTGGAGACTCTATCCTTCCAACAGCTTACGTTTGAAATCTTCATCATCAACGACTTTTCTTTTTCTCACATCTCATACCCAATCTCTCAGGATTTTGTGTTGCCTTCAAAATATCCAGGATCTGACCACTAGTTACCACCTCTGCTATTACCACTCTGGCCTGGTATAAACAATTATCATTGTGACTTTCCAGAGTAACCTCTAACTGGTCATCTTTGCCTTCCCTACAAACTCTTCCCCCCCAATGCCTGCACCCTGCCCCATCTCTACCCAGCAGCTAGAGAGTCAGATCATGTCACTAATTTACTGCAGACCCTCCAATGGATCTCCACGCAGAATAAAAGCTGAAATCCTTATAATGACCTACAAAGCCCATCTGATATAGGCCCTTACTCTTTGTCCTCCTTTCCTATTCATTATTTCCTTTCCCTGCACCAGCCACACTGGCCTCCTTACTATTCCTCAAGTATACAACCAAGTTCCCAACTCAAACTGTTACCTCTAGCTGTCCCTTTGCCTGGAATATTCTCCCACATAGCCATTTAGCTGATTCCTATATCTTTCAGTTCTTAGTTCAAACTCAACCTCTCAGGGAGGCTTCCCTGGACTCCCCAGTGCTGTAATCTGCTAACCCCCTCACCCACCTGACAGCCTGATCACCCTGCCCTACTCTTTTCCTCATAACATTTATACAACTAAAACCAAGGGTAGCCATTTCTATTCACGTTATTCACTAACATTTCCCCAGCAACTAGAAAAGTGTTTGAAATATAGAAGGTACTCTGTAAATATTTGTTAAATGGATGAATAATGGGAAAATGAAGTCTCTTTTCATATAGTTTCAAGTAATAGCCGTTAAGCCATTTGATGTTTTTGTTTTCCAACAAATCAGATGGGCTTTAGTTCTTTCAAAAAAAGTTTCCAACTCCAACCGCATTACTTGTTTCACAGTAAAGGGTCAGCAGCTGCAAATGATCTAAGAGTCATGAAGAAACCAAGTAAGAGGAAATTGTGTCAGGAGAGAGGGGAACGCAGGAAGCACTTCCTCTCATTCTTGGAAGGTGGGGGGAAGAGGAGTCTGATGGTAAACACACCATCCCCGTGATCTCCAATTCTAGACTCCTTCTTCATTAAACCCATCAAAATTAAGGCTCTTCTCCTCTCAGTTGATGAGAACCATGCAAGTGACACTTTTTAGTTAACTACATCTAAGGGCAAGTGCACATTCTCTTGAAGTTTTGTAAAATCTCAGGTTTGGGCAAGTGTCCTCTCCTGGCTCAAGTGGTCGAGTTTCCCAGGGACAGTTCTCCACCTATTACACATATACTGTGCTTCTTAGAATAAAGCATCAGACAGTAGGGACTGTATCGGCAAATTCCCTGATTTTATAAATGAAAGCCTGAGGCTTTGACAGTAGGAGGAACTAGTTCTTCTATTGGATTATGGTGTCCCCCTCTCCCTCACTGAATCAAATTCCTCTTCTCCAGCCTTCTAAATCCTCTCAGGCAGGAGAGGGTGCGGGAAAGAAGGGATATGTGCTCAAAACCAAGTCTGTGAGACTCACAGACACAGGAGAGAAACTTTCTTGAGGTGGCATAGAATCTCTGGACTTCTTGTTTAGGTTCAAATCCTAATTCTCTCTCCTACTTGCTGGCTGACCATCTGCAAATTGCTTAATCTCTTTGAGTCTGTTTCCTCATCTGTTAGATGGGAATAAATAATACAAAAATATAGGGTTATTGTGACTATTACAAAAAATAAAACATATGATGTACTAAGTTATAAGGTCCTGTTAGTACAATTATTCTTGAGGGAGGACTCTCTGCACTCATTGCTAATGTCTAAGTAAGTCAAGCTCAGAAAAGAAATGTGCCATTTTAATTCTCCCCATTAACCTTGGCTCTCCAATACCTGCTTCATTTTTCTTTGGGTCTCTTTAGTGTGTGTTTTCAAGGTCCTGCTTTTCTGGCTGGGGTGTTATTTTTATCCATTTCTACTCTCTGCTGCCCATTTTGCTTTTATCTCCAACTTTGTAGAGGGCGATGCCAGTGGTGTTTTCCAGATTCACCCCCCCACAGCTGGGGAAAGGGAAGTACATGAAAAGTTCATCCAACGGGTCTGGAGTGGACGGCTTTTCCTTTGTTTAAAACTCCACTAGATTCTGTGGGTGGTGATTTCCTCCTTCCTCGTTTAGGGACCACGAAGAAGGATTTAATTTTGATGAGTAGCAGTGATATAGTCAAGAAGAAGAATACCCTAGATGTGGTAAATAGTAAATTACGTTAGATGAGAAGATAAACTGCCTCGAGACAAAAGCGTCTCAAATCTGGAAATCAGACAATACAGAGCACCAGATTAAGGAGAGATGGATAAAGAAGTTTTATATCCTTATTTTGCATAAATTTGGGGAATTCTGAGAGACTGGCTCACATCTCTAAACCCATATACAAGCTGAATTATTTTCTGATTTTTGTTTTCCTTTTATGTGAAAACATCACATAGATTTTTCTTGAATTATATATATCTATTTGGCGAGCTGAAGGGAATTATGAAAGGAATAAACTTTCACCCTCTATCTTAGTCGCCTTATGCCACTGGCACTGCCTTTTAGCAGACTAGCTAAGGAGATTGCATCAGTTGAAAGCAGTACTCCCTTTTCATCTTTTTGGATGGATTTGGGCTTTCCTCTTGCGGGCAGCAAGTAAACTGAAGGTCATTCATATCTTGAACTCATTGAATATGAAGATTCTCTTCCACTTTCTCATTCTTGTCCTTATCTATCCTTCTCTTTTGGGAACGTCAAGAATTTTTTCCTGAAGCCTCTGTCCTGGACGTATGCAGAGATGGCAAGCAGCGGGCAGAAAATATCATTTCTCTTTCAGTTGACTTAAAGACAGTAAACTCAGAATGCACTCATTATTCTCAAGTGTTCTACTTCCAATATACCCTTTATTGATTTTACTCCTTAAGAGTTTTTAACGGAGGTCAGTGAATTTCTGAAACTCGACGCACAACTTTGTACATTTAGGCTTAGGTGGATTTAGGGGTAAGGAGAGGGCACGGAACTTTCATTATATTTCCAAAGGATTAAGTGGTTAAAATAAAAAAGGTTAAGAACCACTGCGGTGATAACTACAAGGGAAGTGAATCTGTTTAGTCTTAGCACGTTCAAGTTTAATTAGACTAAATCTGTGGGTCGCCATTCAAGTTCACTGACTGGCCCCTGGCAATACTGTCTGTGTGGTCTTCTGGACTCTCCGTGGTCTGTGAAGCACAGCTGATGGGAGGAAGGAGGCAGCAGAGGCCTCCTGCATCAGTGGATGCTGGTCCCTGATAGTCCCCACACACTGCTCTCCACCCCTCTCCCTGCCTGCTGTGTTGTACCTCTTACCCCAGCCCGGGAGCAGCCTAGAAGGCATTGGATGGTTAATTCACCAAACGAGGAAATTGCTGCCTGGCTGAACTGGTTACTATTTTATCTATCCATCACTAAATGAGAGCATGAACTAAAACTGTAGTTTCCATACTGTATCCTTCTGGGTTCATGAAAATAAAACAATTGTCCCTGAGGGAGAACAAAAATAGACAAAGATAAACATTTTTACTTCCTTTTGTTGATATTGCTCTTGGTGGGAAAACTTCTGAGAACTGGGGAAGTTTTACTTTCATTTGAGAAATGTTTATCGAGCACCTGTTTGTTGCGGACACTGGGCTAGAAGCTGGCACATGGTGTAAAGAAGGCAGACACGGTCTCTGACCTTGAGGAATTTCCAGTCAGGTAAGACTTACATCAACAACTGCACAGATGGGTTGAGCTCGTTTTAACAGAATCTGACATGGACTTTTTTATTTATTATTATTGGAGTTTAATTCCTTTACAATGGTGTGTTATTTTCTGCTGTATAAAAAAGTGAATCAGCTATACATATACATATATCCACATATCCCCTCCCTCTTGCGTCTCCCTCCCACCCTCCCTATCCCACCCCTCTAGGTGGTCACAAAGCACCGAGCTGATCTCCCTGTGCTATCCAGCTGCTTCCCACTAGCTATCTATTTTACATTTGGTAGTGTATATTCCATGCCACTCTCTCACTTTGTCCCAGCTTACCCTTCTCCCTCCCCATATCCTCAAGTCCATTCTCTACACCTGTGTCTTTATTCCTGTCCTACCCCTAGGTTCTTCAGAGCCACTTTTTTTTTTTTTTTAGTTTCCATGTATATGCATTAGTGTACGGTATTTGTTTTTCTCTTTCTGACTTACTTCACTCTGTAGGACAGACTCTAGGTCCATCCACCTCACTACAAATAACTCAATTTTGTTTCTTTTTATGGCTGAGTAACATTCCATTGTATATATGTGTCACATCTTCTTTATCCAGTCATCTGTCAATGGACACTTAGGTTGCTTCCATGTCCTGGCTATTGGAAATAGAGCTGCAGTGAACATTGTGGTACATGACTCTTTTTGAATTATGGTTTTCTCTGGGTATATGCCCAGTAGTGGGATTGCTGGGTCATATGGTAATTCTAGTTCTAGTTTTTTAAGGAACCTCCATACTGTTCTCCAGAGTGGCTGTATGAATTTACATTCCCACCAACAGTGCAAGAGGATTCCCTTTTCTCCACACCCTCTCCAGCATTTGTTCTTTGTAGATTTTTTGATGATGGCCATTCTGACTGGTGTGAGGTGATACCTCATTGTAGTTTTGATTTGCATTTCTCTAATTAGTGATATTGAGAATCCTTTCAGGTGTTTGTTGGCAATCTGTATATCTTCTTTGCAGAAATGTCTGTTTAGGTCTTCTGCCCATTTTTGGACTGGGTTGTTTGTTTTTTTGATATTGAGCTGCATGAGCTGCTTGTATATTTTGGAGATTAATCCTTTGTCAGTTGCTTCATTTGCAAATATTTTCTCCCATTCTGAGGGTTGTCTTTTTGTCTTGTTTATGGTTTCCTTTGCTGTGCAGAAGCTTTTAAGTTTCATTAAGTCCCATTTGTTTATTTTTGTTTTTATTTCCATTTCTCTAGGAGGTGGGTCAGAAAGCATCTTGCTGTGATTTACTGACATGGACTTTGGATTCCAATCAGATTGTGTCTTAAATACTTCAACAATCCCTAAGGCCAAACTGGGGGAGAGAACTAGTTAAGGTGAAGCTCACATTTTGAAACAAAAACTTCAAAACAATTAAAGTTTTAAGAAAGGAGAATGGTGAAACTACAACATAAGATCTGTTTTTCCACTTTAGCTACTTTCTTCAAATTGCTAAGAGTTTCATCTCAACTCAGCTTTTAAAACTATCACTTGTCTATAAGAGCAAAAGATCGAAGTAATAAACTTTTAAGAAAAGAGGAAGAATAACCTTATAAAGTTGTACAACCTTGAATCAGCATTTTTAAAACCTTTTTTTAACCTCCTGTCCCTTGACTCAACTGCTTGTGTGGGTCTTGGTTACCTCAAGACATAATTAAATGCACGCATAAGTCCAGTCATTTCTAATACAGCAACTTCTCTTTTTGCCATGAGATTTCATTTCCTATGATGTTTACTTCACATGAAAGAAATCCTAGTGGCAAATAACATATAATTGTTATTTTGAAGATATATATTTTATTATAAACACTGGAGGAAACAATCTCTAAAACTTTTTTTCCATAAATATAACAAAGAAATGACTACAAGTAAACAGTTACACTTAATTTTTTTTTTTTTGTATTGAAGACAGGCTGATCTTAGATCTCCCAAGTCCATAATAAATGTCTGTTTCCACAACCAGCTTCTTCCTCCAATCTCTTCCTTTAAACTCCATCTCAAAATCTTCATTGATTTGGGAGATAGAATTGGAAACAATACTCAATCCCCTGTGTATATCAACAGTGTTTTTTTTTAACACATAAACATGAATTAAATTTTTAGGCATAAAAAAGAAAGCTCTATAATTAGAAGAAAAAAAAACAGCTTTAAGAGATCTGTTGTGTCAATACATCTTTACTTTTTGATTGGTAAATTTAAAAATATATATATAGTTCTCCCACTCCAGACAAGGTGAAGTGTAACTTAAGTGACAGATTAGAGGGAAAAACTGACATTTATTGAGTACTTCGTATGTGCCAGGCACCACGCTTGACATTTTCCATGTATTTCCTCACTTAACTCTCACTGTGGTCCTGTGGAATTGGGGTTATCCTCATTTTACAGATGAGGAAACTGAGACAATGAGGTTAAAATAACTTCCCATGGTTGTTTGGTTAATAAGTGGTGGAGGGGTAGGTTTGAAGGCAGGGTTGACCTAGTCCAACAGCCATGCATACCCTTAAATTTAAGTTACTCTTACTTGACACTGCTCAAAACCAAAGCATTTAGCTGTTTCTGTTTTCTAACTTGTCCAGACTTTGAAAAATGTCTTTTCTTTAAAAGGTAGAACACTTTTAGCAGTATGGACCAACTTTTCTTAGTATTTTTATGAATCGTTAACTGGAGACATTTGAATTTGGAGATGGAACTGAAATGTTCTGTAGCCCTGGAGGAGGTTAAGTTATCATATTAACGAAGTACAGATAAATGTCTTTTATCTGTAAAAGGCAAGAACGTGTTTTAAATCTTTCAACTAACTCTTAGCTTTATTAACTAAAATTTCAGGGGGTAGGTATTTTATGTTTATGATCTTAGTATTAACAATATTGTAGGTCAAATTCAGTGATATGTGTTTAGCATTTGTCTATGGTTCTCTTAGCCTCAAGGATTGTTGAGCTGAGACTAATTTCCTCAAAGGGAGAAAAAATTCCAGGTGCAAGTTGAGACTTTGCTACTGGTTTTGGGAAAGGTGGCTCAAATTTTAGCAGCAGCAGATGCAATGCCAGCATAGAATTGACTTGCTCTAGGTCTCTTGGTTAATCAGCAAGGGAAAGATTCAAACCCAAGTTCATCTCACTTCAAAGTCCATGTTTTTCCCACCACATTCTGCTTTATTACGTGAATACAACTTTGTTTACAAAAAATTCCTAATTCTACAATACCTATTTGAAGTGGGAGTGGGGTGGAGAGGTGGGGATGGGACATAAATTGTTTAACGCACTAAAAAGACATTCAGTTTTCTTGTGAGGAGTTTCATGGAAGAAGAAGAGTTACTTGGCAAGGTGGAAAAAGTAAATGACTGTCTTTGTTTTGGCTCTTTCTTCAGCTCTTCCTTTTCTTGGATGATGGACTTGGTCCCATGGCTATGGTGGAGATCTCTGGATGCTCTTTGTTAAGTGCTGGTTGGAACTTAAATAAACAGATTACTGGTCAATAGTCCCATTCATTCCTACAGCGTGACAAAACATCACTTGTATTTATGTGCAGCTTGCTCTTCATTTAAACTTTTCACTCCAATCTGCTCTATTTTGAAGCAACATTTCCTCAAACAGGCTAATTAGCCTTTTGTTTGTTTGTTTGTTTTTGACTTAACCCAATTAACCCTTTTACTTACTATGCAATAACTCATAGGGTTACCTTTACAGAAGTGGGACAAGGCCAGAATTACTGCCCCCTCTAGTCACTTTGTCTCTGTCCAACCTTACCTCTGATGAAGAGAGTCTAAAGACATAATGCATCAAGGTTACACTGGGAGAGATCAACAACATTTGCAAAGATGTCCTTTTGCTTTATAAATGAATGCCCCATTCCGAAAAAATTGTGAGCATCTAGGTTAAATGGAACTCATTAGCTCAACCTCTAAGGATGATGTCAGGATGCAGAGAAGAGGAAGGGAAGAGATAAGGAGACGGGATAGACAGGGAAAAGAGGTGCTTAGGTAAGTTGCAAAATTACTAAGGCAACCCTGAGGAAAAAGTAGAGGAATGTTTGCAATTCCTCAGAACTCTGAGTGTCTTAGTGGTACCATTAGTATAATTGGGTCCTAGTGATGATGCCTTGAACCAGTCACCTCAGGGTCTTTCCATATGAGAATATGTCTTTGCTGAACAAACCAGCATTACTAAAGCAAAGAGACTGAGAATTTTCTTAAAGATTCAGGCCTTGCTTACATATCTGGTCCCTATTTTTCCTTTCCTCATCCACACATATTTTCCATACAATGCTCAACAATTTCAGGAACCCAGTTGGGCCATATTCTCTTACATCTTACCACCTTGTACTTGCTTTCCCCCACACTAGCAAAGCAGTACCCCCTTCTCCCCTCTCCACTGGTCTTAGCCCTACTCATCACTAAGACTAAGGCACTACGTCACAGTCTTAAACTTGTTTCTTCAGACAACCCCATTCATCAAAACTGCATCAGAGGTCCCATTTGTTTGCTCCCTAAGCTTCCTATAATTATACGTATTATAATACTCATCCACTGTATTGTACTTGCTTGTGTAACTAATTGTCCATATTCTACTTTAGACTGCAAACTCCTCGAAGTCAGAGACTATATCTGATTTACAGAGTATTCACATCTCCTACTACAAGACCTGGCATTAGCAGATAATCAACATATATTAAATAAATAAGTGAACAATCAAGTTCCTAAAATAGATTTAAAAAGAGTAAGAACTGCATTGTACATAATAAACATTTACTTTGCTGCAGAAGTTGGTGTAAGGTTCTATTTTGTCTTTTACTATTGTAAGCTCCCTTCCTTAGTGTTCCCTTTCCAAGGAAGTCCAGACTCATCTCTGAGGACCCACGTGGGACAGAGAAAGAAACTTCATTGAGTCATACAAAGGTGGTTTTGTGTTCCAGTGTCCTGAAGAAAAGTCTTTTCATCACCCCTTTGTAAATGTGCTTTTAGACCAGGACTAAAACTCTCAGCTCCACCACTACTTAGATATATGAACTTGGAGACGTTATTGAGTTTCCTCATCTGTAAAATGAGGACATTATTACTTATCCCATTGTTGTGAGGATTAAAACACACACACACAGTCCCTGATATCAAGTAAATTGAAGTTATATTTAAGAAGTTAGTTGGGGTCACTACATAAATCTTTCAGCAAAGGAAGTTCTCTCCCCAAACCACAAGTGTTCACATTCTGAAACATCATTACTCTTGGCCTAATTTTCAATAATGTTTTTGTCATAGAATTTAATTTAAATCCTATATCAGTATTTAAACTAGGTGTTTCCTCAAGCATTCTAGAATTCCATAGATTTTAAGACTCTGTACTCCAGATTTTCTATCTGAAATGGTAATGAACCCTAATGCAATCAGATTTTGATCTGGAGCTTTAAATTCTAGCAAATCATAATTTACACTGATATTGTTTCTATTTTATTATATTATTGCATTACATGCTGAAATCTGGCTCAACTTCGTATTTCAGAAACCAATCTTTTATCAAGAATCCTTTAAGGCAAATGAGATTTTTAAGAAATAATTTGTGGTGGAATATCTTTGCAGTTTGGAAGTCAACCGTCTGACAAAAATGAGAAATACAAGCTATGGCTCTTGGGGTAGATGGAAATTCACCAGCTTAAAAGTTAAGCCAGGAAGTTTACGTATATGAACTTTATGAGACAGGTGGATGTTATTAAAACCATTTTATAGATA